>NC_136263.1:181469235-181494235 GCF_964187855.1 Myxine glutinosa | reverse complement strand
TATTGAATTTAGGATGTACGAGTATCAATACAAAATCATAGAACTACCTATTATCAAGAAGCAGTAGTTAAATTTTTCAATTTATCTTATAAAAACATTTTTAAATGGCCGCCATGTTAAATTTCGAGTTGGCCAATCGACTGGATTCACAGAGTATCTATATAAAAGCATAACTGCCAAATTTCATGCTTGTAGCACAATGTGAACGATTCACCCTAATAATGGTGTTAGCCAACGATCTGTTTGGGGGCAGAGGGATACAGTGAGTGGGTAAGCAGACTGGCATGGTAGGCAGCCAAGAAGCTGGCGAGGTATGACGTTCGACAACTTCGACCCAAAGTGATTTACGCAGGAACTTAGAATTGGTTCAGGGTGACGATGATAACTCACCTACTCTTCATGAAAGACAGTCAGATTTTTTGCTTTTTTTAAACATTCATCTCTGGCTCATGGAGGAACTTCAACCTGGATCACAAGATTCAACCTGGGTTCTTTAAATCATGAGCCTAGGCCAGGGCTTCCGATAGGAATACCAACAGCTGAGAGTTGTATCGGCTTGTTAACCTCGCAAAAGGGTATTGCATTTCGGGTCCTTTTGTCTGTCTGTCCACACATAAAGTGCTAACGCAAGCCAAAAATGGCACCTGCTGGTAGTCAGTATTACACGTTGTCTTTTTTCAACCGAGTGTGTTGCAGAACCCCGGTTTTCCCCTGGTGTGTACCCCGGTTTAGAATAGGTACACCGTATCCCTGCGTGTCGTAAGAGGTGCCGAAAAGGGTTGGCGTCAGGAAGGGCATCCGGCCATAAAAACATTGCCTCAAAAAGAGAACCATGACAATTACAACTATATATGGGCAGGGTACAGCCCGAAGTACCCCGTGGGGTGGGGGACCTCACTCCCTCTCGTCAGAACTCAAGGTGGGGAACCCGATCAAAGCAAGGGTGGAAATCACTCCATTTATGATGACGAAACGTCTGATGCCCCACGTGGAGATCGGTTTCTGAGGTTTGGGACATGGAATGCTGGGACAATGACAGGGAGATCCGGAGAAGTGGTGGAAGTATTGGTCAGAAGAAGAGTGGACATATGTTGTGTGCAGGAGACGAGATGGAAGGGAAGTGGTGTAAGAATAGTGAAGGGTAGGCAGGGACAGAAATACAAGTTTGTGTGGCAAGGGTGCCTGGAGGGCGTGAATGGTGTTGGTGTCCTGTTTTCTGAGGAGTTTGTAGACAGTGTGGTGAGTGTGACTAGAGTGAGTGAAAGGTTGATGATGGTGAAAATGATGATTGGAAAGCTCTTGGTGAACGTCATCTCGGGATATGCTCCGCAGGTTGGTCGGAGCGATGAAGAGAAGGACAACTTCTGTTGTGCGATAGAGAAGCTGATGGAAAACGTGAAAGATGAGGAAGTTGTTGTGGTAGGAGGAGACCTAAATGGACATGTGGGAAGGAGTATGGACGGTTTTGAGGGAGTTCATGGGGGTTACGGATATGGTGTGAGAAATGGAGAAGGTGAAAGGATTTTGGAGTTTGCTGATGGAGCTGATTTGTTGATTTGTAATACTCAGTTCCAGAAAGAGGATAATAAGCTTGTTACATACACGTCAGGTGGGTCGACAACAACCGTTGACTACCTGTTGGTGCGTAGGCGACACAGGGGGCACCTCCGGGACACAAAGGTGATCCCTGGGGAGGAGGCTGTTTCACAGCACCACTTGGTTGTCTGCGACATAAGGGTGAAAGGTGCGAGGAGAGCTCGGCGGGTGAAGTACCAACCGAGAATGAAGGTGTGGAGGTTAAAAGAGGTGACAGTAAGGGAGGCATTAAAAGAGAGGCTGAGTATGGCAGAGGATGATGTGGTTGAGCTTGAAAGTGGTTGGATGTCAATGAAAGATAGTCTGTTCGGAACCATTGGTGAGGTATGTGGATGGACAAAAGTACCACCGAGGCACTCGGAAACATGGTGGTGGGATGATGAAGTTGGAAAGAAGATTGACGAGAACAGGAAGAAGTTCAAGGAGTGGCAGAAGGCGAAGGGGACGGGAGCAGTTAAAGCAGAGCATGAAAGTTATAAGGCAGCCAAGAAGGCTGCAAAGAAAGAGGTAGAAAAGGTGCAGGAGGCATGTAGGAAAATGTTCGGAGAACGCTTGGATTTGGAAGAGGGTCAGAGAGCGGTATTCAGGATTGCAAAGCAGATAGCGAAAGAGAGGTGTGACGTGATGGGGGTGAGTTGCTTGAAGGATGAAGTGGGACAAATCGTTGTGGACCCAGATGGAATTAAAGGAAGATGGAAGAGATATATGGAAATACTGTTGAATGCAGAGCATGAATGGGATGGCAACATAGAGAGTAACCCAGTTTTAGGACCGGCAGAGAAGATAGCCGAGAAGGAAGTTGAGGAAGCGATAAAAGCAATGAAGAGTAGAAAAGCGGGAGGGCCGACGGGAGTTGTGGGAGATATGTTGAAGTCAGAGGGAAATTGGGGTGTGAAGAGAATGACAGAGATCTGTAATCTGGTGGTGAAAGAAGGCCGCATTCCAGTGGATTGGGAACCGAGTACCATCGTCCCTCTACACAAGGGGAAAGGTGACCCTCTGGACTGTGGCTCGTACCGAGCGATAAAGTTATTGGAGCATGGAATGAAGGTATTGGAAATGGTGTTGGAGAGGAGGATAAGGAAGAAAGTGAAGATTGACGAAATGCAGTTTGGATTTATGCCAGGAAGAGGAACGACAGACGTGCTTTTTATTGTGAGGCAGTTCCAGAAGAAGTACATGGAGAAGAGGAAGAAGTTGTTTCTTGGGTTTATTGATCTGGAGAAAGCATTCGATAGGGTTCCACGTGAAGTAATGACATGGGCATTGAGGAAGTTAGGAGTGGAGGAATGGTCGATCAAAGTAGTGATGGCAATGTACTGTTACGGAACCGGGGGACGGCACTCCCCTTACCGAGGGGGGTTTAATCCCCTCGTCTTTTTAAGCTGGCCGTCCGACCGGTCCGGGTACTTGTCACGCTCTTTTGCGGGGTGGGATTGATCAGGGTTATTGGTCTGGGTATTAGCCTGAATACCTTTATCAATCCCTCCGCAAAACAGGGAGACAAGTACCGCTCGAATCCCGGACAAGATGCTATTTGCCGAGCCCTTTAGCAATCCGGAATCCGAGCCGTTAGCAATGGACTAAAACCGATTATAAAGCGGTTCTGCCGAAATTGTGCCACAGATATTCAATAGGGAAAACACGAACACGATCGGACGAGAATTAAACCAAAGTAAGGAGGAACAGGTATTTATTATTAACTATACAAAAACCAAAGGAAGAGAGGAAATAAAAGTAATATACAGGAAAAGAAGACACAGTGCCATGCTTAAACAGGCTTACTTATACCCACAGGACAATGCAAACAGACTCACACGAATAGGGAATTGCAGGCAGGAATGAATGGACGAAGGATGAGAAGGGTCCGTGCAGAACGGCAGGGCTGGAAGCGAGCGGCCGCCGACTCCCCGCACTCGGGTTCTCACGGCTGGGCTGCTCGCAGCAGCGCGTCAGAGCTTCACGCGGCAGGGCTGCCCGAAGCAGCGTCTCCAGGCTTTACGCAGCTTGGTCTCTCCTGCCTTCTTATGCATCTTTCGGTGCTCCTTGGTCATCCGCCTCTGAAGCTCATCTGCCGCCTCTCCTCGCTCATCAGCCGCCTCTCCTCGCTCATCTGCCGCCTCTCCTCGCTCATCTGCCTGGGGGCCTCGCGCCAAATGGTTTTTATAACCACCCCCGTGGAACTTTCTCGAACTTGCCAGATGTTCCTTGCCACCCCCCATCAAGCCATGCCCACCGATTCCTGGTTGGTCGCCAGGGGCTCTCTTGCTCCACCTTTGATGACGAGGTGGGGCCACGCCCTTCTTCTCCGATCCCGGCCTCGTGGGCAATGGAGTTTTGGCGTGATGTGGAGCCAGTAAACACAGCCCCATGCAACTTACTGGCACTTTTAGGAGGCCATTGGGGATATTGAAAGGGATCTATCTCATTTGATTGATGCAACGCAGAGTCAACTATTGGAAACACAGCCTTACCTGAAACACATAATAATGATATAACTATGAAAAGGGCCTATGATTCGCTACGTGTTGCAATGTGGACTAACTAAGGTGCAATTATTTCAATTAACAGCCAATTAAGGGGAAATGTACACAGGGGTTATTTATAAGGGAATTTACTACTAAATTTACATGTGAAGGTTCTAAAAACCGCAACAGTACAAAAGAGGGTGCACAGCTGTAAGGACGAAGGACGGGAACAGTGGTGAGTTTGAGGTGAAGGTTGGAGTGCATCAGGGGTCGGTACAAAGTCCACTACTATTTGTAGCTGTGATGGAGGTGCTGGCTCGGAACGTAAAGGAGGGTTTACCGTGGGAGTTGTTGTATGCAGATGATCTGGTGTTGATTGCAGAAAGTATGGATGGACTGAAGGAGAAGATGAACAAGTGGAAGGAATGTATGGACACAAAAGTTCTGAAGGTGAATATTGGAAAAACGAAGGTGATGGCAAGTGGTAAAGCATGTGGTGAGGTGGAAAGAACTGGGAAGTGGCCACGTGCTGTGTGCAGGAAGGGTGTCAGAGTGAATTCTATTCAATGTACAATGTGCGCTGAGTGGGTTCATCAAAAATGTAGTGGTTTGAGAGGGTCATTAACCAGTGTGGCAGCTACATTCAAGTGTAAGGTGTGCACAGAGGGAGCTGCAGATGGAGGAAATGTTGAGTTGGATCTTGGAGACGGCGTGAAGCTGGAAGGTGTGAAAACATTTTGTTACATAGGAGACGTGCTGAATGGAGAAGGTCGATCAGACTCGGCAACGGTTGCTGGAGTGAGATGTGCATGGAGGAAGTTTCTGGAACTGAGTGGCATGCTGACGAGGAGGGGAGTGTCGTTGAAGCTGAAGGGAAAGGTGTATGCTGCATGTGTGAGAAGTGTTATGATTTATGGGAGCGAGACATGGGTAATGAACGTAGAGCAGCAATGAAGGCTGGAAAGGGTGGAAATGCGAATGGTTCAGTGGATGTGTGGAGTATCGTTGAGAGAGAGGAAGACAAATTATGAATTGCGAAAGATGATGGGAATAGAGCCTGTGATTGATGCTGTGAAGAAGAACAGGTTGAGATGGTTTGGTCATGTGTTGAGGAAGGATGAAAGTGATGGTTGAGAAGAGTGATGGAAATGAATGTAGAAGGAAGTAGAGGACGGGGAAGACCGAGAAAGACCTTGCTATAGATGGTCGAAGAAGAAATGCGGGCAAGGGGGTTAACAAGGGGAGATGCAGAAAATAGGGCAAAATGGAGAAGATTGTCATGGGGACCGCAAGGCTAACCCCCGCTCTTGCAGGGAAAATGGCCTTAAAATGCCTGTTGGTGTTTTTTTCAACCGAGTATCTCCAGAAAGTATATGTCCAATTAGAATGTGAGTACGTCTATGAAGTACAGACTATTAAAATCAGAATATGTCTATTAAGGATGTATTATTAGCTTACCTGGAACGAAGTTCAGGGGAGCTTATGCGATGGTGCGTTGTCCGTCTGTCAGTCCGTCCGTAAACACTTGAAACTTCTTCTCCGAAACCGCTGATGGGATTGCGATCAAATTTGGCACAAATGATATTTGTTGTGTTGTGACTAAAGTTTGTTCACGGCATTTTTAAAAAATCGGGATCTAAGGGGGTTTACCGTGGTCAAAGTGAATCCAGGTTTGACCCCCCAAAATAGGAATTTGCTTTTTCCTTTGAACCTACACACACTATTTCGATGAAACTTTAGCACAACCTTCACCACCTCTGATGTACCAAAGTAAACTACATGACCAAAACTATGCGGACACCCCTTCTAATTAATGGATTCAGCTATTTCAGCCACACCCATTGATGACAGGTATATATAATCAAGCACACAACCATGCAATCTCCATTGACAAACATTGGCAGTGGAATGGGCCATACTGAGGAGCTCAGCAACTTTCAACGTGGCACCATCATAGGATGCCACCTTTCAAACAAGTCAGTTAGTCAAATTTCTGCCCTGCTAGTGCTGCCCTGGTCAATTGTAAGTGCTGTTATTGTGAAGTGGAAACGTCTAGGAGCAACAACAGCTCAATCGCGAAGTGGTAGGCCACACAAGCTCACAGAATGGGACCGCCGAGTGCTGAAGCACGTAGCGCATAAAAATCGTGTCTTCGGTTGCAACACTCACTACCGAGTTCCAAACTGCCTCTGGAAGCAACGTCAGCACAACTATTCATCAGGAGCTTCATGAAATGGGTTTCCATGGCTGAACAGCTGCACACCAACCTAAGATCACCATGCGCAATGCCAAGCATTGGCTGGAGTGGTGTAAAGCTTGCCGCAATTGGACTCTGGAGCAGTGGAAACGCATTCTCTGGAGTGATGAAATACGCTTCACCATCTGGCATTCCGACAGACGAATCTGGGTTTGGCAGATGCCAGGAGAACGCTACGTGCCCGAATGCATAGTGCCAACTGTAAAGTTTGGTGGAGGAGGAATAATGGTCTGGGGCAGATTTTCATTGTTTGGGCTCGGCCCCTTAGTTCCAATGAAGGGAAATCTTAACGCTACAGCATACAATGATATCCCAGACGATTGTGTGCTTCCAACTTTGTAGCAACAGTTTTGGGAAGGCCCTTTCCTGTTTCAGCATGACAATGCCCCCTTGCACAAAGCGAGGTCCATACAGAAATAGTTTGTCGAGATCGGTGTGGAAGAACTTGACTAGCCTGCACAGAGACCTGACCTCAACCCCATCGAACACCTTAAGGATGAATTGGAACGCCGACTGCGAGCCAGGCCTAATCACCCAACATCAGTGCCCGACCTCACTCATGCTCTTGTGGCTGAATGGAAGCAAATCCCGCAGCAATGTTCCAACATCTAGTGGAAAGCCTTCCCAGAAGAGTCGAGGCTGTTATAGCAGCAAAGGGGAGGACCAACTCCATATTAATGCCCATGATTTTGGAATGAGTTGTGTGATATTTGGACGTCCACATACTTTTGGTCATGTAGTGAATATTCACGGCATTAGAAAAAATATCTACCCCTTTGGGGATCTATGGAGGGAGATGGGAGTGAGATTTTTATTTTATTTATTTTATTTATTTTACTTTGCCTGCCTGGCAATCAAACAAAATGAAAATCATTCCAGACAGGAAACGTTGTTTTTAAGGACGTCATAAAGGACACAAACAAGAGGCACGAATAACTAATGCAACGTATTACTGGTGAAACCCGGAATTAATTTATTTATGTGCCTTTAAAACTCCTTAAACATTTATCTAAATTTAATTATATACTTGAAGACTATAGAACAGAAATCGCCTTCATCATACTTACCCAAACCATGCTATACTGTATATTGATACATAGCATGAGAGGGCGTGGCATGTGTCTCGTGGTGAAGAAGAGGCGGCCATAATGGCTACATTCTGAGGTTATCAATAAAGCCTCTATCTCATAAATTGCAACTCAGCATTGTCTTATTACAGCATATAAGGGTGGTTTGTGTATAACACTGCTTCAGTAGCGCTAAACTTCCGGATTTTTGAGAAATCTTAAAAAACATTATCTTATTAAAATTGAAGCATAGAGGGCCTTGCCATTCGTGGGTTTCCCCTTCTTGGATTCGCTCTACCGTGATGAATTTATTGAGACAGGTTTTGCGGAATGCAGTCAATGCGCTCGAATAATCGCGGATTGGTGAACTATTTTCCACATTTTATATTCATCTTATTAACATAGGCCATCAACACAATAACCCCCTCAAACTCCCCAACATCGTCATCACCATCATCTCCATCAACTCAACTTTGTCGTTGCCATCATCAACATCACATTATTGGATCAAGATTATCATCATTATTATTCAAGATAAGTTTCATGATATTTATGCTATGTTCTTCATACAGGAAAATAATACTTTATGCTATGTTCTTCATACAGGAAAATAATACTGCTGCGGTTTTGAGATTGGCACATTGAAGTCATTAAAGGTTAAAAGTTTGCCCCCCATAGTTAGTCACACGAGCAACATATAGGCCCATTTGTAGTATAGTTATGTCTTAGTATGTGTAAGAATAGGCCATTTCCCCTCTTAGTACCTGCGTTGTGTAAAGACAGGAGAATAGGCCCCCCAATCATTTTGCTCCAACCTCCATTCTACCTCTATGGGCGCAATCCATCCCGCGTCCCATTTGGCTGTCCCCTAGTTAACACGAGGCAGGGCCTCGAAAGGTGAAAGAGGGGAGCGGGGTCGGGGTGAGCGGCGTGGGGGGACGGTAGGAGCCACCAGCCAATCAGAGCTCAAGCGGAATGGTGTAAGAGGGCGTGGTGAAGACAGACTGGTGAGTCCCAGAAGGTTCGCGGGGCGGGTCTATATAAGCCCATACGAAAAGCCCTCAAAAGGACTTGCAGAAGAAAGGACTTGCAGAGGAAAGGACTCGCAGAGCTGATCCGGAGGCGGAAGGCAGAGAGAGAACGCGGAGAGGACCGGAGAACTTGCATCACTCGCCGTTGTTGAACTTTGACCCTCGCAATATAACGTACGCACCAGGGGATAGAGGAAGAGGCGTTGGCCGTACAAGTACGCGGGCGCAGCCAGACGCGCCGGTAACGCAGCTAGCACATTTCGGCCACGCGAGTGAATGCAGCCATAACCGCGAGTGAATAACCGCCAGTCGCGCCAAAGTCCACCCTCTACCGTGCGCACCGAGATAACCCGATTGTTCAGGCGACACGCTATGAGCTCCTGCTTTCACCTACCTCCATCTCCACGGGACGTGCCAGGGACCGGAGAGAGCTGCACGAGAGCCATTCCTGGATGCACTGGAGAACATCATCCTGCCGATCAGCAATCCCCGTGTGAGTGTGTGTGTGAGACGGGCCCGTTTCTCCAGGGGTATTAAGTATAAGACTGTTTAAGGATTTCCCTGTGTCTCTTTATCCTGGCTGTCCTTTCATTTCCTATTCGATCGCCTTTGTGATTTCTCCATTGGCTAAGCGTGGTACGAATAAGATCGCTCCAATCTGGTCTAGTAAGTAATAATAGCGCGGATCACATGTACGCAAACCGCTCGGCGTATCATCATCACACGTGGTTCGTGCGGGGCTTATTTCCTCGCTTCCAGGGCAGCGCTAGTACTTCGGTAACAGCGAATTTGGTCCTGAAACCCTATTTAGCACTGTCCGCCCACGAATGGCAAGGCCCTCCGGTAGGCATTTGAACACTGCGTGGGGTATCGTGTTCTATGAGCTCTCTAGTTAAGTATGTGAGTACGTCTATAAAGTATGTATGATAAAATAAGTCCACGTCGGTGAAATATATGTACATCTATAAAATACATACATATGCCTATAAAATGCATATTTGGAACTGAATCGATACAATGTTTTTTTTGTTTTTTTTTCTATACAAGATCGAGGCTCGTGAAAGAGCTAACATTAATCACACAAAAAGTCAAACCGACACATAAAACACAAAATAAGGGGAGCGGTAGACAATATGGGGAGAGAGGGGGAAGGACACAAACACAACATCTGAGAGCAGGGACATCGGGAGAAATGTGGGAGTGAAATGGCTTGGGGGGAGGTGGGAGAGGTATAAAACATATGAACACTGCAAGGACTTCCAGGAAAGAAGTTGGAATTTCAAAAAAGTGTATCTGGTGTGAATTAGCGGGGGTAGAAAAGATCAAGGTTTTGGATGGGGGAAGATAAGAGATGGTGGTGAACAGCTGTTTTAAAGACCTGGAGGGAGGAGTGTGATTGAAGGGAGTGGGGGAGTTTGTGAATTAAATTAAATTTGTGAATTTGTGAATTAAACCGATTAGGTCTGTTTGACCGCTGTATGAACACGAACCTGTCATCAATGCATCATCGACACACCACACAAACACACCAGCACACAAACACCACAAAAAACAAGTCCCGGCGAGGGTCTGTAATCTCTTTCTGGTTGTCCTTTGTCCAGGGAATGACAAAAGCCAGGTCTGTTGGGACACCATACCTTACACCTCTTGTCATCATCAATGTACCATACTCTTTGCAGTGCGTCAGTGTTGCTGAATAAGATAATGGGCAAGGGTTAAGGTAATTCATGCTGGGTGGTTTTGCAAGTCTGCACAAACATTGATTAATGCTATAACTGGGTCAGAATTCAAACTATGGCAGATGAAGCGACTGCGTTACCTCTAAGCTGTCCTACTAAACCTCGAATCTATTAAAGAAATCCTGTTTACACACATTAGCCGCCAAATACTATTGTTGTAATCGATTGCACAAACTAAGGGAAATCACATTTTGTTTCATTCATCCAATTTCTCAGAACACTTCTACTGTAAGGATTGTGAGGTAGCCTGCAATGAATGTGCAGAGTGGTAAATGTGTGACCAGTAAATAGGAAGTGCGTTGATTCAAACCGAGACAATCTGTACCCGAATGTGTGGGTATATAGTGAATCAAAGCGGAAAGTTTTTCAAGAAAAGAAACTTTCATGAAACGTTATTCTGCCATCCCTTTGACTCTGCTGTTCCATGGCAATCCCTGTGGAGGATTTTCTTGTTGATGTTTGTTCCCATTACATGATAGCCAAGTGTTTACACCACCTTCTTGCTTTGCTCATTCCCATCGAGTCATAGAACCCTCCCCTACTATTTTCTAAGTTTTCAGTTGGCATTTGTTAGGCTCGCCCGGCAGTGTGTGCGTGTGTCTGCATCCATATTGTTACGTTTGTGGGGGTAGATGATGGAATACCATAGTGGAGGCAGGACTGGATAGGTATAGCATGGACCATGGACGAGTGGGAGGCATCTCGATGTATTAAGTCGGGAAGCCGGAGCTTAAGTTGATTACGTGTCTTCACACGGGCGGGTGGGGGGGGGGGGGGGGGGGTGAAGCTGTGTTAAGTAGATAGGGTTTAAGATTAGTTCCCCCAGTATGTGATTGCCCCCCTATGGCTTATTTCCCTATGTTTTTACAAACTGCAACAAGGCAGGCATTAAAAACCCCCGTACAACAACAACAATAACAATAACAACAATCGTCTCCTGCAAGCAGGCAGAGCGGGTCAGCAAGTAAACCCCGCCCACCAACCGAGTAAGGAAAAAGGCCATGCCTCCAGAGTGGCATGGATTGGGGGGGGGGGGGGGGGGAGCTAAGCCGGTAGGCCACACCCCGAAGTTCGTCATCGGTCATGTCAGACCATGGGTGATCCGACGGAGCTCGGCCATTGGTCGGGATTACATCAGATCAAGACGGTTCAAGAGGAAGAAGAAGAATCTCTCTCTCTCTCTCTCTCTCTCTCTCTCTCTCTCTCTCTCTCTCTCTCTCTCTCTCTCTCTCTCTCCTGGTTCTTGCGTGAGCAGGGCGGGTGCGATATTGCTCTTGTGTTTTGTGGACTTTTGGTGCTTTGGAGGAGGAGGCTGTTGCTGCCGTCAAAGAGGAGCAATAAGGTGGCGGTTTGCAGGGCACTTGGCGCTTTAGACGGACAGAGAGAGCAAAAAGAGGGCAGTCTTCACAGCTGGCTCGACGGCTCTGTGCACGTCGCCGTCGCGCCATATTGGGCGCTCAGGCGTTGGAATCGTTGGACTTTGCCACCACTGCCGACAGCACCAAACAATCTCGTTGGGACGCCAAAGCTGAGTGCCGGCCGGCTAAAGAGATTTGCTTTTATTTTATTTGTTCCCTTTGTGTATGTTATCGAGTCTGTATGGAGGATCCTCACCGTTCATTTTTATTCATTGCTTTACTTTCATTAAATCATTATTGTGGCATTTTTTTATTGGTTGTGTCATGATTCTTTGTTCGTGGGTTTCGGGAATCAACCCGTGTGCTTCGTTCAGATAAGCACCTCGCTGCCTTCATTCCTGCACGTGCCATATAAATAACCGCCAATAATTCGGCCGTTCGCCTCAGAAATTAAAGACTGTCTGGCTATTCGTCCAAGGCTAGTGTTCATCGGCTACAGACTTCACAATACATTTGCACTTTTAAAATGGTTCGATGCAACCGCTTGTCCGATCGATGTGAAACTTCAAACGTAGAAGGGACTCCTTATGGACAATATTTTTTTGCTATCTCTGACGTCATAGGTCATATGGTAAAGCAGCCATATTGGATTAAAGGGAAAATTTAGACATAATTTTCTCCGAAACCGTTAAACAAAAAATATTGAAACCTGGCATATGTCATAAACTCTCCATGAGTCTATGGGGTATATAGAATGATAACGATGATGTCATCAGTGACGTGGTTGTGTTCCAGCCACAATTGTTTGAATTTAAATCTTTGTACGAAAAATCTGAAACTTCATATATCTGATCTATGGCATGATGTGAGTAAATAATTAAATTTAGGACGTACATAACCCATGCCAAGAAACTACGTGACATAATAGAGTGGACGTAAAATACGGGTATATTGACCATGATATTAGCAGGCCATAACTAGTCGTGTGTTCAATTAATGAGGGTATTTTTGTTCAGAATGAACACGTGAGGCGAGACTATGTTGCTCGACGAGTGCAGTTCTAGTTTTTAATGGAATTCATTTGTAGTCTTTAAAAGGGAAAATTGAGAAGCTTAGTTGAAATGAATTGACACCACACCTAATTTTTCATGAACTATATTGTATTTTGGGAGAAAAAAATAAAGTTGGTATCTCCTGTTTTAAAGATGTCAACTTTGATGTCCAATTAAACTCAAATTGAATCGAGAATTATTATATCCAGGGCCAAATACATAATTACCCTCGCAGGAGGACAGGGTATTGCATTTGTGTCCGTTTGTCTGTTTGTTTGTCTGTTTGTCTTTGTCCACACAGAATAAATATGATTTTATCGGCAACCGTTGGTCCAATTGACAGGAAATTTCCACCATAGGTGTAAATCCACCTGTCGAATTTTCAAATGATAATTATGACGTCATAGGTCACGTGGTATGGGCGACATCTTGGAAAAACCGAAAAACTTTGCACCTCTATATCTCCGAAAGCACCAAATAGAAAAAAAAATGATACATGGGTCATTGTAAAGAACTCTCCATGGGGAATAAAATGTGTTAATGATGATGTCATAGGTGCCTCCATTATGACGTCATAATTCGACAAGTACAAAACTTTATCCGATCAAGATGAAATTTCTTGAGCGTCATCTAGGGATAAATTGGTGGAGAAAAAAAAATAACGACGACGTTATAGGTCACGTGGTTCGGCTGCCATATTTGTTTTAACAGAAAAGACTTAAAAATACACTGAAAACACGTCCTGGCAAGGGTCTACACAACAACAACATGCATTTTAAAGGCCATTTTCCCTGCTAGAGCGGGGGTTAGCCTGGCAAGGGTCTGCAATCTCTGATTGCTCTGTCTCCTTATCATTGTATTTTGCAATAATATTGACCTAAAATGCAATGGAGTTGGAATTCACATTTCTGTTGGCCTCCAAAGTCAGTCACCGACTGGGCATCCTCAGTCGTCTTTGCACACCTGAACTCATCCACAGCTTGATGGAATCCTGATCTCCCCTTTGGGCTAGGCTCTCCTGCTTTACACACCTTGCTCAGCTTGATGCCATTGAAACAAAGGCTTTCAGGATCATTGGAATCTCCTGCGATGAAGCAGAGCCTATAGGCCTATCAGTTCGCAATTGTGGACAGATCGGTGGTTTCTCTGCCTTGTACCACCTCCTTTGTGGTCTTTCACTCTCTGCCCTCTCCTTACTCTGCTCACCACCTCCCCCAAGTTTCTGAAGAGCACACACGGTCCACCATAAACCCCCTTTTGGTGAAACTACCTAACTCCAAAATCACTGCTCATCACTCATTCGTTCTTTTTCCCACATGTGGACCCAACTTCCATATCCTCTTCAATCACATTCTTTCCTCCAGGTCTTCAAGAATATGGGGTTGGTAGATGGCCGAGAGCAGAGATTCTCAAACTGTGGTCCGTGGATCACCACTGGTCCGCAAACTCCATTCAGGTGGTCCGCAGAAAGGTTGAGGAACAATCGAGAATATCTGTACTTGTTTTATTTTTGGCCTTGCAAAATTAACTGCTTCTTGACAAAGAAAATAAAAAATGACATCGAAGAACAACTTTTTGCTCTCAAGAAACAATTTGAAGATTAATTTTCAGTAGAAGCTGAACCAAACGATTGGCGGTGGGTAGCAGACTTGAAAATCCATAGGGAAAATCTTGAGAGAATGGACTCAGGAAGACAGTTCCAGAAGAAAGAAGAAGTCTGAAAGAATGATGAGGTTGTGGCGGACACAAAAGCCCACTGGCGTGGTGACATCATCCCGCGCACCAAGTGGGCGGTGGCCACGCCCGAGGGGTAGGCGTGGCCTCATGATATACACCGGGCGCCCAGCCCGGAGCGGGCCAGTGTTACAGTGAGCTCCTACAATGAAGACGTTTATAAGTTACCGCTTGTCCGCTTCCTCCTTGCTTGCAAGCAGCGCGCGTAACGCCGCGCTTTACTGGTGACCCCCTCGACGTTGGATCTGCCGGAGCGATCCTTCCACACGCGACGCCATTGCCATGGCCAACCTCATCAAACTTCCGGAATTTTGGGAGGCTCAGGCCGAAGTCTGGTTCGTCCAGGCCGAAGCCCAATTTCAGCTTCGGCGCCTCACCGGCGATGACACGCGCTATTGCCACGTCGTCGCCTCCCTCGGGCCCGGCACGGCCGCTCGAGTTGTGTCCGTCCTTCGCCACACACCGGACGGCCACAAGTACGAGGCACTCAAGCGGTTACTCCTAGCCACGTTCGGCCTCACGGACGACGCACGGGCCGACCGCCTCCTGGATCTCCCCGAGCTCGGTGACACGCGCCCGTCGGTCCGAATGGACCATATGCTGTCACTGTTGGGCGACGAAGCCCCCGGTTCTCTATTCCGGGCGCTTTTCCGGCGCCAACTTCCAGCGCAGGTTCGCCTCGCGTTGGCCGGGACCGGGCTAACGGAACCCCGAGCATTGGCAGCTGAGGCGGACAGGTACTTCGCCGCTTCGGACACGCGGGCGAGAGTCGGCGTGGCCGTCACGGCCCTCGAGGCTGATGCTGCTGATGCTGCTGATGCTGCTGTTCCACAGCATCAGCTTCTACAGCATATGCAGCATGTTCCACAGCATCAGCTTCTACAGCATACGCAGCATGCGTATACGCACCTCGTGAACGCCGCCACGCCCCGCCCACCGCCGCGGCGAAAACCGCCACCGCGGGGAAACCCGCCAACTCCACCGGCCTGGCGGAGCCAGCCGCGCTCCTCCAGCTCCACCACCTGGTGCTGGTTCCACGCCAAGTTCGGCCACGAAGCTCGGCAGTGTCATCCGCCATGCTCCTTCAACAGGTCGGGAAACGCCCGGGCCGGCGCTCAATAGTGGCGATGAGCGCCGGCCGTTCGAGCAGCCTGCTGTTCATAACGGACACCTTCTCCGGGCGCCGTTACCTGTGCGACACGGGAGCGCAGGTGAGTGTCATTCCCGCCGGCACGTCAGACAAGCACGCCGTGGGTGGGGGCCCCGCGCTGCTTGCCGCGAACGGGACGCCCATCCGTACGTACGGAAAACGCTGCCTCTCTCTGCGGTTTGGAGGGCAGGTTTTCCGATGGACGTTCGTCACCGCCGACGTGCCCATGGCACTGCTTGGCGCGGACTTCCTGTGCGCTAATGGGCTCCTGGTCGACGTCAAGTGCAGACGTCTTGTCCAGGCCGAGACGTTCAGCTCGCTCGCTTGTGCGTTGCCCAGCTCAACGAGCGGCTTGCCAAGCGGCTTGCCGAACGGTTCGGTTCCGGCCACGTTGGTCTGTACGCTTCCGGCAGCGGACGCATTCACCCGCCTCCTCGCCGGCTTCCCGGCCCTCACGCGGCCCACCTTCTCGGCGGGGGCCGTCAAGCACGGGGTGGCCCATCACATCCCCACCGTCGGGCCACCGGTCTACGCCCGGGCACGCCGCCTCGAGCCGACGAAGCTGGCGGTGGCAAAAGCGGGGTTCACTACCCTGGAGCGACTCGGCATCGTTCGGCGCTCAGAGAGCGCTTGGGCGTCGCCGCTGCACATCGTGCCGAAGCCCGGCGGGGGATGGCGACCGTGCGGGGACTATCGCCGTCTCAATGACGCCACGACTCCCGACCGCTACCCCGTCCCCCACATTCAGGACTTTTCCGCCCGTTTGGCGGGCAGGTCCTTCTTCTCGAAGGTGGACCTCATACGCGGCTACCATCAGGTCCCCGTCAGGCCGGAGGACGTCCCGAAGACGGCGGTCATCACGCCATTCGGACTCTTCGAGTTCCTGCGCATGCCCTTCGGTCTGAGGAATGCGGCTCAGGCGTTCCAGCGACTGATGGACAGCGTCCTACGCGACTTGGATTTTGTCTACGTCTACCTGGACGATATCCTCGTCGCCAGCGCGTCCCGCGAAGAGCACCTACGCCACCTCCGCACGCTCTTCGAACGCCTGGGCCAGCATGGCCTGATTGTGAACCCCGCAAAGTGCCGGTTCGGCGCCGCCACAATCGATTTTCTGGGGCACCGTGTCACCAGGCACGGAGCCGTCCCCCTGCCGGCCAAGGTGGAGGCGGTGAAGGGGTTTCCGCGCCCCCGCACGATCAGAGGGCTGCAGGAGTTCCTGGGCATGGTGAACTTTTACCATCGGTTCCTGCCCCGTATCGCCCAGCTCCTGCGCCCCCTGCACGAAGCTCTCCGAGGTAAGCCGGGCAAAGGCGACGTTACCTGGACCGAACAGATGGACACGGCGTTCACGGGCGCGAAGCTCGCCTTGGCTAACGCCACCATGCTCGCGCACCCGGCGCCCGATGCACCGATCGCCCTCACCACCGATGCCTTGGACTACGCGGTGGGCACGGTGCACGAGCAATGGGTGCGTGGAGCTTGGCAACCGCTGGCGTTCTTTAGCCGGCAGCTTCGCCCGCCCGAACGCCGTTACAGTACCTTCGACCGCGAGTTGCTCGGACTTCACTTGGCGGTCAGGCACTTCCGCCATCTGCTCGAGGGCCGTGCGTTCACTGCCTTCGTCGACCACAAGCCGCTGATCTTCGCGATGGGCAAGGTCACCGAGCCGTGGTCGGCCCGGCAGCAGCGTCACCTCTCGGCCGTGTCCGAGTACACGACGGACATCCAGCACGTCGCGGGGAAGGACAACCCGGTGGCAGATTGCCTTTCCCGGGCCATCGCCCACGCAGTCCACCTCGGCATCGACTATGCCCGGATGGCAACGGACCAGGCCGCAGACCCCGACGTCCAGGCCTTGCGGACCGCCGTCACGGGCCTCCGCGTCACCGAGGTGCCGTTTGACGGCGCGGGCGCGGCCCTCTTGTGCGACGTCTCCCTCGGGCGTCCTCACCCCATCGTGCCCGCGGGCTGGCAGCGCCAGGTGTTTGACGCCATCCACGGCCTGTCCCACCCGGGCGCGAGGGCCTCCCAAAGGCTGATCGCCGACAAGTTCGTCTGGCATGGCCTCCGGAAGGCCGTCCACGGCTGGGCCAGGACGTGCCTCGCGTGCCAGCGCGCCAAGGTGCCCCGGCACACCCAGGCCCCGTTGGCCCCGTTCACGGTGCCGGAACGCCGGTTTGACCACGTCCACGTGGACCTGGTGGGACCTCTGCCCCCCTCGCGGGGTTTCACCTACGTCCTCACCATGGTGGACCGCACCACCCGGTGGCCGGAGGCCGTGCCCTTGGCGTCGACAACGGTGGCCGATGTCGCGCAAGCTTTCATCGCCACCTGGGTCGCCCGGTTCGGCGCCCCCTCAGACATCTCATCCGACCGCGGCCCCCAGTTCACCTCGGAGCTCTGGGGGGCGGTCGCGCAGGGGCTCGGGGTCCGGCTGCACCGAACCACGGCCTACCACCCCCAGGCTAACGGCCTGTGTGAGCGATTTCACCGCTCATTGAAGGCCGCGCTCCGGGCCACCCTCCGCGATGGCGGCTGGGTCGACAGGCTCCCCTGGGTCCTGCTGGGCCTCCGGATGGCGCCCAAGGAGGACCTGCGCGCATCCGCGGCGGAGTTGGTCTTCGGGCAACCGCTGCGGGTGCCTGGGGAATTCCTCCCCGACTCCACGGCACCATGGTCCGCGGCACAGCAGCGCTCCGCTCTGCAAGAGACCGCCCAGAGGTTCGCCCCGGTGCCAACGGCATGCCACGGGCACCCACCGACGCACGTCGCCCCGGAGCTTCGCGCGGCGGAGTACGTCTTCGTCCGCCACGATGCCCATCGGACACCACTGCGGCCCCCCGTACGACGGGCCTTTCCGCGTGCTGGAGACCGGGGCGAAGCACTTCACCCTGGACATCGGCGGTACTCCTGACCGCGTTTCGGTAGACCGCCTCAAGCCGGCCCACCTCGATGTGGACCATCCACCGCCAGTGGCCCGACCCCCACGTCGGGGCCACCCTCCTGCAGGCGGACCCCCGGCACCGCCCAGCCCCGCCGCCACGCCGCCCCCCGGTCCTGCACCCATCCCAGGGGCAGCCAGGGGCATCCCACCTGGCATCCCTGCACCCCGGACGCCGCCGATTGCCAGGGGGCGCTTCGGCCGGGTCATTCGTCTGCCCCGCAAACTGGCCCTCCAGGTGCGCGGGAATTCTGGGGGGGCGCGTGTGGCGGACACAAAAGCCCACTGGCGTGGTGACATCATCCCGCGCACCAAGTGGGCGGTGGCCACGCCCGAGGGGTAGGCGTGGCCTCATGATATACACCGGGCGCCCAGCCCGGAGCGGGCCAGTGTTACAGTGAGCTCCTACAATAAAGACGTTTATAAGTTACCGCTTGTCCGCTTCCTCCTTGCTCGCAAGCAGCGCGCGTAACGCCGCGCTTTAAGGTCGAAGTATCGTGTTTGCACTTTGGGAATGGTAACAAGGAAAGAACTTCTGTCCGGCAGGATGGGTGCAACCTGGATATGCAATCCTTTTGGGATGCAAATCAGTGAGCTGCCCTCTGGTTTCTCCAATAAGACATGAAGGTGTTTGTTGGAGCTTTCTTGCGACAAACATCAACTAATGTTAAAATTTAAAAGACTTTCCCTGTTTGAGTTTTGGATTGAAAGAACTGGAGAAGACTTAGAATTTGCAGACAAAGCAGTGCATTTTGTGATGCTATTTGCTATGATGTACCTGTGTGAGATAGGACTTTCATCACTTACCACCCTTAAGTCCAAATGCATAATCAGGATGAATGCTGAATCCTTTGATGGATGAATGCCGAAATGAACGTAGAGCAGCAACGAAGGCTGGAAAGGGTGGAAATGCGAATGGTTCGACGGATGTGCGGAGTCTCGTTGAGAGAGAGGAAGACAAATGATGAATTGCGAACGATTATGAGAATAGAGCCTGTGATTGATGCTGTGAAGAGGAACAGGTTGAGATGGTTTGGTCATGTGTTGAGGAAGGATGAAAGTGACTGGTTGAGAAGAGTGATGGAAATGAATGTAGAAGGAAGTAGAGGACGGGGAAGACCGAGAAAGACTTGGCTAAAGATGGTGGAAGAAGAAATGCGGGCAAGGGGGTTAACAAGGAGAGATGCAGAAAATAGGGCAAAATGGAGAAGATTGTCATGGGGACCGCAAGGCTAACCCCCGCTCTTGCAGGGAAAATGGCCTTAAAATGCCTGTTGTTGTTGTTATTGTTGTTGATGATGAATGCTGAACCCGACCTAAAGCTGAAGTTGAAAAACATTACACCCGACTTCCAGAACTTTGCTCAAAGAAAAACAAGCGCACCCATCGCATTAGAAAGGTAAGACTACAATACTACGATACAAGGCTACAACTACAAGATGTGTGCTTTTATTTGTAGAACAAATTTTATTTATCAAATGGTCCTCCAGTTTTCAAGCTCAGGAGTTTTCAAATGGTCCGCCAAAAAAAAAAAAAGGAAAGGAAAAATGAGGTTGAGAACCACTGGCCTCGAGGTATGCACAATCATCTCTATACTATCAAGTCTGGGATCGAATCCCTCGCCACCTATAAACTGTCATCCTGCTGTTTCACAGGCAGAGTGTGCCGTCCCTCGGACAGATGTTAAATAGGCATCCCGTCTACCGGAATTAGTTGGTGGATGTTTAAGATCCAACGGCGTCCTTCGCGAAGAGTAGGCGATCTATCACCACCAACCTTCTTCTGGTGAAACTGCCAAAATCAAGACTCTCTGCTCACCTTCACTCCTTCATTCCTCTTTTCTCCCGCCTCAGGAACAAACTCCCGCACTCCCTTCAATCCCACTCCACCCTCCAGGTCTTTAAAACAGCTGTTCACCACCATCTCTTATCTACCCCCATCCAAAACCTTGATCTTTTCTACCCCCGTTAATTAATTCACCCCAGATCCACTTTTTTGAAATAACAACTTCTTTCCTGGAAGTCCTAGCAGTGTCCATGTGTTTTTTTTTTTTACCTCTCCCACCCCCACCCCCTTCCCACGCCCTCTCCCTCGCACAGATCTCCCGATGTCCCTGTTCTCTACTGTTGTACTTGTGTCCTTCCCTCTCTCTCCCCATCTTTTCTCCCACTCCCTTTATTGTATGTTTTGTGTGTCTGTTTGTTATTTTTGTGATTGATGTTTGCTCTCACACGAGCCTCAATGTTGTATCCCCCCCCCAAAAAAAATCCTTAACAAATTACTAATTCTTGACCTAACCTACAAAGGGCGTTGCATCAGCGGCGCAGGCACACCCGACGCACCATCTTGGGAGACGTAAGCGGATGGAAAAGCTTCGCCTTTCAGTGTTTGAGGAAAAACCAACGGGATCTCTGAGTCATCTGCTGCCGGATATCAAAACAGTGATCTCACCAGCAATCCGACTCCCTCCTTCTTCCTCCAATAAAGGCAAACATGCTCATTCACAGCAAGTTTACACGATTAGCTAGCTTTTAAAAACTATTTTTAGCCGCGTCGCAGACGCTGCTCATAGAGTGCACTCTGCTGTTGTTGTTGTTACCACGTCTTCTTCTTCTTCTTCTTCTTGTTGTTGTTGTTCTTGCAGAGAAGACAAAACCTCAAAGCTCCACCCATTGTGGGAGAGGTTTCATATAAAGTTATAAACAAATATCCACCATTTTATGAACTCGCATAGCTTTGAGGCCTGTTTTGTAGGCCGTGGTGTCTTCCTCTCACACAGTTTTCTTTCAAATCAAATTCGATATATCATTTCATTTTTCACAGTCGCTAACATAGTTTTAGACTCGGTTGAAAAAAAACGGGAAGAAAATCCCATGAAAGTTGCCCTTTATAGAACGAAATGAATTCTCAAAGGCCTGTAACTTCAAGTCCATTGACATATATTTTTTTTAAATCGCGGCATGGTCAGTCATACACCGCCCGAAATAGCAGACGGGAAAATGCCGAGATATATATATTTTTTTTAAATCGCGGCATGGTCAGTCATACACCGCCCGAAATAAGAGACGGGAAAATGCCGAGATATATTAAAAATTCGTCCATTTGATGATAATCGTCACGATGAAATATTTAATTTATACATCGTCACAATAATGTGGAGAGAGGAGATAGCTTCGTTCACGTGCCACATACGGGAAATTGCCGAGATATATATTTTTTTACATCGCGGCATGGTCAGTCATACACCGCCTGAAATAACAGACGGGAAAATGCCGAGATATATTAAAAATTCGTCGCCACACACGGGAAATTGCCGAGATATATTTTCACTTTGCACAAAAATAACATCAAGTAATCGAATCAATAGGAATGTCCTGTGCTTATAACATCGACGTTATAGGCACAGCTGCATCTAGGCATTGTGTAACATCGACGCGCTTTTGTTTTAATTAAAACTTTTGTACTTGTTTTTATACAAGTGCCCAGGCTCATATCAATAGGGGAACGAAGGAGAAGACAAAAAAAGCGGAACAGAGGACAACAACAAACAAAGTGGTAGTAATGAGAGACAATGAGCTGGTGGTGGCTAACAGACTTGAAATTGGGAAAGTGTGAGAGAATGTACTCAGCAAGACAGTTCCACAAGAAAGAAGAGGTCTGAAAGAATGGCGAGGTCCAAGTATCGAGTTCAAACTTTGGGAATGGTAGCAAGGAAATAATTTCCGGTAGGATGTGTGCAACCTGGATGAGCATGGACTGCGGAGGAGAGGTGCCAGTGGCAAGAGGAACAAGACCAGAATAGAGACGGTTAAAAAAAAACAACAAAAAAAAAAACCTTCAAGCTCACCAACCTTGCCTCCGAGACTCAGCTTCCTTATGCGAGATGAAGTAAAAGTGGCATACATCTTACCAATTATTCACCTAAATGAGAATGCAGGCTTGTAAATGCATACCTTATATATATATATATGTACACATATATACATATATATTGTTGCGGAAACGGAGTACGGCGCTCCTCTTAGCGCGGGGGGGGGGGGGGGGGGGTTAATCCCCCTTCCGTTTGTACTGGCCGTCTCCGCTCCTGAAGCTACCCCGCTTCCTTGTGGGTGGGATTGCCACGAAGCGATTGGTCAAGGGATTCCCGTACGCCTCCGGCAATCCTCCACGAGGCAGGTGGGCAACTTTGCTCGAGACCACGGACAAGATGTTATTTGCCGAGCGGTTTTTAGCAGCCCGCGGCTCGAACCATTAGCAAAGACTACACCGGATTCTGAGCGTTGGCCAAATCGTGCCACAGATATTCAATGGGGGAAATCACAAAGACGATCGGATGTGGAAGAAGAAGCAAAGGAAGAAGGAACAGGAATTTATTAACCAATTATGTACAAATCAAATAAACCAAGTGAGAAGGAAAGAAACGAAAATAATTTACAGAAGAAGAAGACAGTGCAATTCTAGCTTATCTATACAGGCGTAACTTATAAACCCCAGACAACACAGACAAACAGACGACAGTCAGACTTACACGGGGATGATGACAGGAATGGCAGGAGGTTCGTTCATCTGACGAGGTTCCGTTCCGACCCACCTCTCTCTCTCTCTCTGTCTGTCGGTAACCCTGGGATTTCTCCTCTCCAGTACCTCAAACCAGCTCCAGCCTCGAACCCAGCTCAGCAGCACGTACAGCTTCTCGTACCAGCCCTCTCTTACCAGCCCAGTAGCATGTTCCTTCTTTTCGCGATTGTCGCACGCATATATCAAGCGGGGGCATGACACGCCCTCTGGCCATTTGGGTACCGCCCCCCCGTGCTCTGTTTTGTGGCCTTATATGGCCATGCCACGGTCTTGTTGCCTTATTTGGGTATGGAGCTGACAGCCCCGCCCCCCGTGGCGCGCCATGGGCTTGTCTCTTCTCGGCGACCCTGCCCTTCTTGTCCAAACAGAGCACGGAGCACATATTCACCATGGCAGCGAACGCCACTTCCAAACCAGGGCCAGTTGAGAGGGCGCGCACCCCACGCTTGTCAAGCGGTTTTGCACAGAGAGGGAGAGTTTGGCTGGGAAATGCAATCCTTGAAGGGGGACCTATCTTATTTCATTTGCGTGCAACGCAGAGTCAACTAGTGGGAAACAGAGCCTTAAACTAATACACATAATAAAGAAATAACTATAGAGAGGTTCTATGGTTCTCTACGTGTGTGCGATGGACTAACTAAAGGGACGACCTTTGACCTTTACCACAAATGGAGGTATTTACAGAACTAATTACTAGAGGGTCATATTTACAACACAGGATTCTCAAATCCACAACACTATATATATATATATATATATATATATATATATATATATATATATATAGTATATATTTATATATATATTATATATATATCTATCTATCTATCTATCTATCTATATATATATATATATATATATATATACATATATATATATATTATATATATATATATATACATATATATATATATATATATATATATATATATATATGTATATACATATATATATGTATATACATTATATATATATATATATATATATATATATATATATATATATATATATATATACACACACACACAGACTTGGCATTTAATATGGAATATTTTTTTTGTGGGGGTGAACTTACTTTTCAAGATGTCTTAGAACCAAAAGTTCATTGGAATTATGTTGAAATTATTCTAGATTTTGTTAATGTGACCTTTAAAAGAAACAAAAACCACATTTGACATTTCGAAACAAATAAATTGATCCTTGAAAGTGATGTAAGCTGATATCAAACTCAATTCATGGACAGTACTGTGTTAAACTTCTGTACGTTTTCCAGAAGTATCTCTTTATTTTGCACATTAGCCAAATTTTTTTTTAACAAAAACAAAAGTTAAATTACGACTGGGATTACGGACAGTAAAATTACAGTTCAGTACTTCGTGTAACCCCCATGAGCATTCAGGAGAGCACGTACACGTCGAGGCATGCTGTTCACGAGATTTGCCAAGGTTTGGACAGGAATCGCTTGCCATGTAGTGACAATAGTCTGCTGCAATTCACGCACAGAGGTCGGCTGCTGGTCCAAGTGGTCGATTTGACGCATTAATTCTGCCCACAAGTTCTCTATCGGATTCATATCCAGGGACATGGCAAGCCACTCCATATGTTCTACACCACGGTCAGCAAGAAAGTGTTGGATCATGCGAGCACAATGAGGCCGTGCATTGTCATCTTGGAAGACAAAGTTTCCTCGAAAGGCTGCACGAGAAATGGAAGCAATGTTTCTTCCAGAATGGCCCTGTACTTGAACTGGTTCAGGTTTCCATTCAGAACAACCAGGTCAGTTTTGCCCCCTGCGTGAAAAGCAGCCCAAACGGTCACCCCACTACCTCCAGCTTGGACTCTTGGCACTATACAATCTTTGTTGTAGGCTTGATGCACTTGTCTGTGCACTCGGACGTGGCCATCTTGACGATAGACCAGAAATCTAGACTCGTCACAAGATCACGTGATTCCAGTGTCCTGGCTGCCATTGACGGTGCTCTCTGGCCCACTGCAATCGGAGCTGGCGGTGTTGTCTGGTCAGGCG
>NC_136263.1:181396735-181464235 GCF_964187855.1 Myxine glutinosa | reverse complement strand
CGTTATCATCCAAACTAATCTACCTACGTCCACTACTACCTGTATGATGTCGCTACTTAAATCTAGTTACCTATGGTCATCTTTCTAAATTCCATCATTTTATCCTAACCCTCCCAGGTTAGGTTTCACAGCCATACCCCATAAATCCTATTGCTCCTTTGCCCCCACGTGTGAGGTGAATGGTAAAGCTACCATTCGCCATCACCAACACTACTACATAAATCGTCCACTACTCTGAGCCTCTCGGTACGTCCATGCATTCTCAAAGCTTGGCTTCGCAAAGCCGAGCAATGAATTCGGGTGGTTTGCTCTCCTGTGGTTGGGTCCGTCAGGCATCGATTCAGGGGAGGAGGTTTCGTCGGGCCAAGGCTCAGGGCACCATCCCTACGCAGGGCCATTCGCTCCCATGCGCGATGGCCCAGCCTTGCCCGTGTGGAACGCCGCCACCACAAGGGGGCGCCGTTCCGACCCCTCCTCCTTCCTCTCGAACCGGGCCGCCCGCTTTGCATGGCAAAGCGCGGACTCGACCGTGCAGGGCGGGGCCCGGCCCGAATCGTGCACGGCGCTCCAAAGAGGAGCGACGTGCCACCGAACCCCGCCGGCTCCCGCAGCACACACCGCCCGGCACGGACCGGGAGCTCGCGTCAGCTATACGTCGGCCAAACTGCTGCCCCGGTCAACGTCGATGCTCCCCGTACATGCTCACACCACTCGCTCCGTTCTTTGCTCATACATCCCATACACTCCGTCAATTCCACCACCGCACCCTGTTACACACCACTCACTGTTCGCACACTCCATAACACACCTTGGCGCACACTCGTCGTTCGCACACTTCTCGCGTGCACTCTCCCCCGTTACGTACTCCGTAACCACCACGGGCGTGCACTCTTCCGTTACATCCCCTGTAACACTCCCCATCACGCGCTCCACCACCAACTCAGGTGTGCCTCCTCGCACACGCTCAACCATTCCAAGTGTGCATCCTCGCACCCGCTCCTCATCCATCTCACTCTCCGTGTCAGTCTCATCACACATACACTCCGATGTGCATTCTCGCTCACACTCGGTTTCACTTCCATACTCTGTCGTGCACTTACTCACGCACACTTTTTCCTCACAGGCGCGCCATTTCCACTCACACCACTCACAAGGGACCCTTCACCAACGCCCGGGTGCCGTCTCGATCCCAAACACGTGAAAATTCTTTTTGCGCAAAACACCTTGCCGAAAAATCTCTTAGCCCCATACACAGCCGACTCACCTTCGGGGTTCTTCTTCTTCGCTCCACACGCACCTGCAAATCTTTGTAAGGATTAACAAGCACGGCATCATGATGCGGGCATGGACTTTGCACATTATCCATTCCTTCACCCCGCGAGTGCTCTTCTAAGTCCGGCGTCTCTTCAATTCCAATTTCCACTACTATTTGTTCGGTTGGATTTCTTTTTTCTTTAATTTCAATGTCTTTTCCCTCGACGACAGCTGCCTCTAATAAAATTTCCTTTTCTACTTCGGTGGTTGCCAGCTTTCCCATACCCCGGGTCGCTGTCTCCATACCCATCCACGTAACTTCGCTTTGCTCACCGTCGCTTTTCCCGCGCTCCTCAAGCCGCGCCACCTCGTCGTGTACAAATGCGCTTTTCCCGCTCGACCTGCGGTTAACCTCCCTTTCACACTCCCTTGCTTCATACCGGGCTTTGTCCCTCGCTAGCCCCTCATTAATTTCCCTGGCTTGGCCATCCACATCCTCTAATTCACCCCCTAATTTGCCTTCTAGCCCCCCAATTTGGCTTTCTAATCGCTCCCCCATTCTATCTTCCAAATTACTCAACCAGTCTCTCAATCCCCCAATTTGGTTTTCTAATCCCCCAAATTTGCTGTCTAACTTCCCATTTTGGCTTCCTAATTGCTCACTGGTACCCCTTGCTTCGTCCCTATGCAGGTTTATGGATGCCTGTATTTGCGCCATAAATTGCGCCATGAGGGCTTGCATGTCGAAGCCCGCTGGTACAGCGGGCTCGTATCGGCTACCGCAGCCACGTGCGAGGCGCCGCAATCTTGTGCACCTGCAACCCCCGCTACCGCACCCTCTTTGCTTTCCTCCTGCATCTCCCCCATCTCCTCCCTGGGGTCCTGGGTCGACTCTACCCCCTCTTATATCTCCCCCACCGGCATCCGACCGCCTTGACTATCCATGGCACGACTCAATTTGGATGTTATACAAAATTTCGGCCGCTCATAATTTTGACCAAATTTTTCAGATGGATTAAAAAATTTGGTTCGGGTCCAATCCCACTCTCTGACACCAATTGTTGCGGATCTCGGATTACGGCACTCCCCTTACCGAGGGGGGGTTTAATCCCCTCTATTAAGCTGGCCGTCCGAGTCCTAGAAGATATCGCACTCCTTCCGGTCGGAAGCAGGGCGATACTTCTGCCAGAGCCACGGACAAGATGGAATTTTGCCGAGCGGTTTAGCAGTCCGAAGCTCGAGCCGTTAGCGGCAGTCTAAACCCGATTATAGCGGTTCCTATATCGTGCCACCGATATTCAATTGGGGACAGGACGAAAGCGATTGGATGAGAAGAAATCAG
This sequence comes from Myxine glutinosa, assembly GCF_964187855.1. Taxonomy (NCBI): domain Eukaryota; kingdom Metazoa; phylum Chordata; class Myxini; order Myxiniformes; family Myxinidae; genus Myxine; species Myxine glutinosa. Next base: position 181,461,639 of record NC_136263.1, on the reverse strand, counting down.
GTAAAGAAAGAACATAGGATTTATTATACAATAATGAAGAGGAAACGAAAGGCAAGAATATACAAAAGAGGAGGAAATAAAAGGACATAGGGCAAGCTTATTTAAACAGTCTTAACTTATCATGACCCCAGGACAAACAGACAGACTCACACGGAATGGTAGCTTGTAGGGGAGGAAGGTCCAGGCAGATGGTTCCAGGCGATGGGATCCGTCCAGGCTCTGGGTCCACGGGCGAAGAACGGTAGGCAGCTTCGCGTATCGTTGGCGCGCGACCGGACCTTACATATGCGAGGGGCTGGAATCTGCGTACGTATAGCGTGCCGAACGCTCTCAAAACCAACGGCAGTTCGCATCAAACGATCGTCCCAAGTGATCCTCCGTGCAATGTTCTTATCATTCGCCGCCTCTGCGCTGTTCTCTCAAGTTTGCCGATCATCTGCCGATCTTCTCTCCTCTCTTCTTCATCTCCTCCGCATCTGCTCAAAAGAGCTTCGCGCTCGCGCTTTTATTACAAGCCTCGCGTATCAAGCCGCGTCCGCTTTGCTCCGCCTACCGGTGAACACGCTTCGGCCCGGATTGGTCGTGAGGGTTCATCGGTACCTCCCCTCGTGATGCGTTGATGGGGCCACACCTATGTTCCTGGCCGCTCCTCCCTTCTTCTCCCACTCTGCCACGTGGCTTATGGCGGCGGGCAGGAACAAACCAAAAGGCAGCGACGACTGCAATAAGATTATTGGTAGCATTGGGAAGGACAAGCCCCTTTGAAGGTGCTCCTGGCACTTTGGAGAGAGAGAGAGAGAGATTGGGGATAATTGAAGGGGCCTAGGTTATTTGATTAATACAACGCAGATTCAACTATTGGAAACAGATCCTTGCCTGAAACACATACTAATGAAATAACTAAAGAAGAAGGCTATGGTGTGCTACGTGTTGCTCGTGGCCTAGCTAGGGTGCGACCTTTGACCTTTACACCAAAAATGGGAATATTTATAAGGGAATATTACAGATATTTACAAAGTGGAGGGTTCTAAAAACCACAATATATATATATATATATATATACATATATATTGTTATGGATCTCCAAAACGTCAGCCTTCCCCTTACCAAGTGCGGATTAATCCCCTTGTCTTTTTACTAGCCGACGCGATCCGGGGCTATGACGTTCCTTCCGGTCGGTGTTAAATAGGGTTGTAAGCCGAATTAGTCTTATCACCTAAGTACTAACACCGGCCGTGAAGCAAGGAAATAACCCCACCTGAACCACGGTGTCAGTGGACACGCCGAGCGAAAGCGAGCCGCGATTCGGGCCGTTAACGGGAACTAACACGATTGGAGCGGTTCCTAATCGTGCCACGCTTACCCAATGGAGAAATCACTAAGATGGTCGAACTAAGAGGAAAACAGGAAGAACAAGGAATTTATTACACACGTTGTACAAAAAAGAAGAGGAAGAGAAGAAGAAGCAATGTACAGTAAAGAAGAAGAAGCATATACACAGGGCAGCCTTATACTTATCCCTGGACACGGGCCCATTCACACTCAGTCACACTCTGACTCACTCACACGGGGTTGTAGATGGTCGGGTTGAGGGTCCACCAATGGCGTCCACAGCTCGCTCCAGTCCCCGACTCATACCACAAAGCAGATGGTGATGGTAGACGGCAGGCAAGATCGCCCCGTGTCGGTGGCGCGGATCGGACAATTATACTGGGGGGGGATCGGTAAGCTGGCGATTATACTGGTGTACGTAATAGTTGTACCGCCGCCTTTATACGCGCTCCCAGTATAGCTCGGTACAATGCGCCACTTCCACAATGCTTTCCCAATGATGTCACCAAAGCGCCTTTCCCAATCGAGTCCTTGAAACCAGCAATGCAATGCGCTCCCACCAAGTCCTTCAGAGGGCTCACTTCTCAATACTCTTCACACGAACTTGACGAGCGCCTCTCCCTTCTCATAACTCAAGTGCTGTTCAGTCCTTCAATACTGGCGCCTTCCACAAAAGTCCTTCAGAGGGCTTTTCGCACACGGTTTTATAGCGCCGCTTTGCGAACCCTCTCGGACCTCTAGCCATGCCCTTACCACGCCCCATCAGGCCATCTCACCCGAGCCCTGGTTGGTTGTTGGGGTCTTATTGCATGCACAGGATCTATGACCCATTTGTATTGAAATATTAAATTTATGACATCATAGGTCACATGGTTTGGCATCCATATTGGATTTAACCTTAAACCTTAAAAAAAACATCTTCTCCCAAACCACCAAATTGATTGACTCTAGACTTTACATGTGTCATTGACTCGGCATGGTGATTAAAAGTTGATCACGAAAATATCATTGATCATATGGTGTGGCAGCCATATTGGATTGAAGGAAAATATTAAATACTTATATCTCTTAAACCGCTTAACCTATCAATGCTAAATTTTACAAATATCATCTAACACTACTGTTGCATATCATTTGAAAATGATGACATCGTAGGTCACGTGGTTTGGCAGGAATCTTGAATAAAAAACGAACCCTATCCACTCAACACGAAACTTCACAAGTGTGATCCCCGACACGACATATCCAGAGTATACATTTTAAAAGTTCATGTCATATGGTGTGGTAGTCATATTAGCTTGAAAGCCAATATTTTTTTAAAATCCCTTCTCTGAAACCGCTTCACTGATCGATGTGAAACCTGTCATGGCTGGTGAAAATGTGATAATTGAAAACAGCTGAAGGGATTTAAATCAAACTTGTATATTTTTAGGGCAGTGATTTTTTTTTGTTTTGTATACAATATCGAGGCTCGTGAAAGAGCGAACATTAATCACACAGAAAGACAAACCGACACATAAAACATATAACATGGGGAGCGGTAGACAAGATGGGGAGAGAGGGGGAAGGACACAAACAACATTTGAGAGGAGGGACATCGAGAGATCTGTGGGAGGGAAAGGGCTTTAGGGGTGTGGGCGGAGGCATGGGAAGGGGGGGGGTGGGGGGGGGTGGGAGAGCTCTAAAACATATGGACATTGCAAGGACTTCCAGGAAAGAAGTTGGAATTTCAAACAAAGTGGATCTGGGGTGAATTAGCGGGGGTAGAAAAGATCACGGTTTTGGATGGGGGAAGATAAGAGATGGTGGTGAACAGCTATTTTAAAGACCTGGAGGGAGGAGTGGGATTGAAGGGAGTGTGGGAGTTTGTTCCAGAGGCGGGAGTTTTGAGGAATGAAAGAGTGAAGGTGATTAGAGAGCCTAGATTTCAGCAGTTTAACCATCAGAGGGTTGCTGGCAGATCTTGTGCGACCTGCAGGAATATTTGGGGGACAAAGCACAGAGAGAGCTGGGGGAGCAAGGCCGGAGAGGAGTCGGAAGAAGACAGAAAGACCACCTACCTGCCTGCGGTGAGTGAGTGAAAGGCCCTCGGAGATAGCTTCATCGCGGGAGATTCCAATGATTCTGAAAGCTTTGGTTTCAACAGCGTGAAGCCGAGCTAGGTGTGAGGCAGGAGCACCGGCCCATAGGGGAGAACAGTATTCCATTGAGCTGCGGATGAAAGCCTTGTATGTGGTGAGGAGCTCAGGTGTGCCAAGGAAGGACTTCGCACGACGGAGGATGCCCAGTCGGCGACTGGCTTTGGAGGCCAGCTTGGAAATGTGGTTTTCACACGAAAGATCATGGCAGATAGTGAGACCCAAAAGCTTGAACGACAACTTCTTGGAGAGGATTGTTGAGAAAGTAGATGGGAGGGTTGTCCAGTCGGTCTTTTCGGAGAGACATATTATGAGTGTGAGATTTGTCAGGATTGAAAGACATGTTCCACTTGTTTGGCCAGTCTGTGATTTTGTCCAGGTCTTCAGAGAGTGAAGAGGCTGCAGACTGCCGATCTGAGGGAAGAGGTATGGAGCGGCAGAGAGTGGAGTCATCAGCAAAGAGATAGACAGGATTTTCCAGAGAGTCGGAGAGATCATTGATAAAGACCAGAAAAAGCACAGGGTCCAGAACACTGCCTTGAGGAACTCCAGCCTGAACAGGAAGGGGAGATGAGAGAAATCCATTCAGGGCCACACGTTGCCTACGACCAGAGAGGAAGTCCGCAAGCCATGCGTGGAGGTTTCCATGGATACCATAGGAGGAGAGTTTGGTGAGCAGAGCTGGGTGCCAGACCGTATCGAAGGCACGTGATATGTCAACGGAGACAGCTCTGATTTCCTGTTTGGCATTGAGGACCTCCATCCATTGTTGAGACAGCAGAAGCAGCATGTCCAGAGTATAATGACCTGGTCTGAATCCAAATTGATGATCGGAGATCAAGCCATTGGAGAAGAGGAAGGATTTGATATCTGAAGCAATGATGGATTCCATGACTTTGTTGATAATTGGGAGCAGGCTGATTGGTCTGAAGTTGCAAGGATCTGTTTTAGCACCTTTTTTGTGTAAAGCGGTAATGTTGGCTGATTTCCAAGCTGATGGCAGATTACCTTGAGCAAAAGGGAGGGTGAAGAGAACAGAGAGAGGGTGAGATAGAGCGGCAGAGCAGGATTTTAGGACCCGTGGGCTGATGCCGTCTGGTCCAGTTGCAGAATCAGAGTGGATGTTTGACAAAAACTTCTCTACCTTGTCAGGAGAGAAGGACACAGAGTCCAGGAGCAGTTGGGTTTGACTGGGTAAAGTGGGAACAGAGAGAGATGGGTTTGGGACACAATATTTTGAGGCAAACACAGAGTTGAGGCATTCGGCTTTGTCACGTGCGGTGTAAACTATGTAGCCATTTGAGGTAAGGGGGGGGGGGGGGGGGATGGAGGGGGAACAAACACCAGAAACGTATTTGACCAGATGCCATCAGGATTTGGAGGAAGGAGACAGGTTTGAGAGTTCATTCTTGGGTGTGGAGAGATAGTGCTTCCTGGCACTCCTGAGGGTAGACACACACTTGTTCCAAGCTTGGTGGAAGGAACTGAGATTGCCTACAGTTGGATTTGCCTTCCAAGAGGCAAAGTTAAGTTGTTTCAGGGCAACTGCCTCACCACAAGATTCAGTGTACCATGGATGGGAGGAAGGGTAAGACAACTGAAGACGAGATGGGATAAATCTGTGCATGAGAGAGAGCTGTTTGCTTTGGAAGAATTCCCAGGAAGAATTGATGTCAGAGGCAGTAGAGATGGGAGACCAGTCCAGATTTTTGATGGCTGCTTGAAGATTGTGCCAGTCAGCCTGAGTGAAATGCCAGACTCGTCAATGCTGAGGAGGCTCTCTGAGAATGGCCAGAGAGATGTCCACTTTAACAACCACATGATCAGAAGAACTGATTGGAGCAGAAGAAGAGCAGCAGACATTTGCAGGGAAGTTTCTCATAACCAAGTCCAGAAGAGTAGATACTCCATTGGCTGAGGTCCGGGTCAGGAAATTGACAGATTGTGTCAATCCCAGTGAGTCACAGAAGTGCTTTGCTGATGTGCCATGACTGGTGAGAGATGAACCCACACCCAGCCAGCTGGTATGATGACAGTTGAATGAGGGCATCTACTCATTGTCGGACTATGCGAGGCATATTGGCGACAGTCACATTGCTCTAGTTATACATGACTAAGCATGCTGAGATGTTATTTGCTCAATTAACAAATGGGTGACATGCGTGTGGCAGCCGTTGCTTCGTGTCCCTCATTTAACCTGGCTTTTCCATTTTTCTGCCCACTACCTGTATTTTACCCACTCCTATAGACACATTTTAGGCAATGTATATATAATAAGAAATCCAGAAACCAAGGAATGCAATTTTTTTTGGTATACAACTGGTCAATACATGGGATGAAGATCGACATAGAAGGAGAGACTCACGAACAATCAGCAGAAAGGAGGAAAAATGAGAAAACAGAAGGCAGAGACAGTTCGTCATCAAGCCAAGCACCGGTGGAATGTGGCTCTAATTCAACTTGTTGTTGCTCTTGGATCTACATGGGAATGGAGTCAATTCCTCGATGGAGAAAAACTGTGAAAGTGTCCAAATTGTGTGGCACTGCCTTTTGAATGCGATATTTTTCTCTTGGTAAAAAGCAGTTTGAAGATTATATCTTCTGCCCTTTATGCAAGTTAATGACAATAATGTGCAAAAGAAACAATGTGTTTCCAACGCTCCGGCCATTAGGCCGAGAAAAATATATTTCCAGTCTCTGGTCAGTGTGCGCATCGATTTTGACCCTGCGCGTCAACAATTTTTTTCTTTAATTTCCAACGGTACCTACAACAGCGCGTGGCTGTTGTTGCCGGGCCGGCGCGCTATCTCGGGAAATACGGGTCACAGAACTAGAAGATCAGTTAGAAGCTGATTTTTTTTTTTGCTCGAAAGCTCAAAGGTCATGGGCTGCATAAAATCATCAATTTTCATTTTGTATCTTTACCACCACCGCAGAAGGTGGATCCAAGGTGGATCCACCGTCGGGGACGTTCTTTGTCGGGATCGCGTGAAGCAACCAGAAGGCCTAGAGAGCTGCGGGTGGTCTCGTTAGTTAGGCCTGGATCCTATCTCGTTTGTCATGAAGTTGTAGGTCTGTGATAATCTGGTGGACTGGGAGAAGAGATCGTGGGAGACCATCGGCCTGTTAGACCACTTGTGCATGCGCAGTGTTGACGCGATCGACGCATTGGAATGTTTGATGGTACGGCGAGGCGATCTCGAGAACGAAATGGCAGTCTATAATATGCTTGAAGAACTTAATGATTTTCAGAATATATACATTTTAAAATAACAAGCTTGTGTTCATTATTTACAAAAAGGCCTACAAGTCCCATTGGCTGTCTTTAATTTCTCTCTGGACGGCGCCACGGCAGATGAGGAGGACCGCAAAGCATGAGAACACAAAAAACAACACCTTTATATGTGCAATCCATGCTTTTCAAAAAAGAAAAAGAAAAAAAAAAAAAAAACCGCATCGCCGCATCAATTCTGGAACTTTGGTCTGACCAGAGACCAGCAATATATTTTTTTCGGCCTTATATAGTTTGCAATAGATAAAGGACTAAGTGTCATTAAATGGTTTTATAAAGTTGAAATGAATAAAATACAGCACCCTGTACACTATGAATAGTATCTACAATACAAGAGGTGTTGGTCTGTCTGTGTGTGTCGCCATTTTTCTCAGAGATGGCTGAACGGATCTTCATCAAACTTTCAGAGGTTCAACAGTGAGTGCCTGGGAGTGTTTTAGGCAAAAAAAAAGAAAAGAAAAAGCTAGTTTTTTTGGATTAAAAACTAGAGCTTCCAGGGAAGCAGAACTCAACTGAACTGACTGGACAACTTTAAAGTAGGTCAGTTGTCTGTACTAGATTTGACTTAAATGAAAAGCCAACAACCTCGTGTAATAATTTTAAGGTCCTTGTATCGTCATACTTGTCCTTGTTTTACAATTGATACAATGTTACACTTTGCAACAATGTTGCAGAAATATAGTTGTGCAGATAAAAGGAAACAGGTGTAATTCGCTTTCAAAGTCACCCACCCCCACATCTCGGCCCAGTGAATATGCCCACAAAACGTCGCAAGTGCATATTTAAGTGACGTCAGAAGAAATTGCGGGGAATCCTTGTCATGAAAGTTATAGGGAAAAATGTATATGGACATTTCATATACATTTTAATCATTGAGAAAAATGTTACCTGACTGCCAGAAACTACGTCTGCAAACGTGACGATGCATCTTTAAGCTTTGCAACAATATTGCAGAAATAGAATTGAGAAGGAGTAAATGTTTCATGACATTTATATATGTCAAATGAAGACAAAATATATAACAATTTATAATTTATAGTCAAAATGAAGGTGTGCAAGAAACATTGAAAAAAAGTTTTGAAATGTCATGACAATTATACATGCATTGTAAGAATTTGACATTCGGCTCCCCCACAATGTTAATTCTGGGTACTTTCATACACATATACAGATGCTTTACAACACAACAACAACATGCATTTTAAAGGCCATTTTCCCTGCTAGAGCGGGGGTTAGCCTTGCGGTCCCCATGACAATCTTCTCCATTTTGCCCTATTTTCTGCATCTCTCCTTGTTAACCCCCTTGCCCGCATTTCTTCTTCCACCATCTTTAGCCAAGTCTTTCTCGGTCTTCCCCGTCTTCTACTTCCTTCGACATTCATTTCCATCACTCTTCTCAACCAGTCACTTTCATCCTTCCTCAACACATGACCAAACCATCTCAACCTGTTCCTCTTCACAACATCAATCACAGGCTCTATTCCCATCATCTTTTGCAATTCATCATTTGTCTTCCTCTCTCTCAACGATACTCCGCACATCCGTCGAACCATTCGCATTTCCACCCTTTCCAACCTTCGTTGCTGCTCTACGTTCATTACCCATGTCTCGCTCCCATAAATCATAACACCTCGCACACATGCAGCATACACCTTTCCCTTCAGCTTCAACGACACTCCCCTAATCATCAGCACGCCACTCAATTCCCGAAACTTCTTCCATGCACATCTCACTCGAGCAACCGTTGCCGAGTCTGATCCACCTTCTCCATTCAGCATGTCTCCGAGGTAGCAAAATGTTTTCACACCTTCCAGCTTCACGCCGTCTCCAAGATCCAACTCAACATTTCCTCCATCTGCAGCTCCCTCTGTGCACACCTTACATTTGAATGTAGCTGCCACACTGGTTAATGACCCTCTCAGACCACTACATTTTTGATGAACCCATTCAGCGCACATTGTACACTGAATGGAGTTCACTCCGACACCCTTCCTCCACACAGCACAGGGCCACTTCCCAGTTTTTTCCACCTCACCACATGCTTTACCACTTGCCATCACCTTCGTCTTTCCGATATTCACCTTCAGACCTTTTGTCTCCATACATTCCTTCCACGTGTTCATCTTTTCCTTCAGTCCATCCATACTTTCCGCAATCAACACCAGATCATCTGCATACAACAACTCCCACGGTAAACCCTCCTTTACGTTCTGAGCCAGCACCTCCATCACAGCTACAAATAGTAGTGGACTTAGTACCGACCCCTGATGCACTCCCACCTTCACCTCAAACTCACCACTGTTCCCGTCCTTCGTCCTTACAGCTGTGCGCGCTCTTTTGTACATTGCCATCACTACTCTGATCAACCATTCCTCCACTCCTAACTTCCTCAATGCCCATGTCAATACTTTGCATGGAACCCGATCGAATGCTTTCTCCAGATCAACAAACCCAAGAAACAACTTCTTCCTCTTCTCCATGTACTTCTCCTGCAACTGCCTCACAATGAAAAGCGCATCTGTCGTTCCTCTTCCTGGCATGAATCCAAACTGCATTTCGTCAATCTTCACTTTCTTCCTTATCCTCCTCTCCAACACCCTTTCCAATACCTTCATTCCATGCTCCAATAACTTTATCGGTCGGTACGAGCCACACTCCAGAAGGTCACCTTTCCCCTTGTATAGAGGAACGAGGGTACTCAGTTCCCAATCCACTGGAATGCGGCCTTCTTTCACCACCAGATTACAGATCTCTGTCATTCTCTTCACACCCCCAACTTCCTGCTGCCTTCAACATATCTCCCACAACTCCCGTCGGCCCTCCCGCTTTTCTACCCTTCATTGCTTTTATCGCTTCAACTTCCTTCTCAGTTATCTTCTCTGCCGGTCCTAAAACTGGGTTACTCTCTATGTTGCCATCCCATTCATTCTCTGTATTCAACAGCATTTCCATATATCTTTTCCATCTTCCTTTAATTCCATCTGGGTCGACAACGATTTGTCCCACTTCATCCTTCAAGCAACTCACCACCATCACATCACACCTCTCTTTCGCTATCTGCTTTGCAATCCTGAATACTGCTTTCTGACCCTCTTCCGAATCCAAGCGTTCTCCGAACATTTTCCTACATGCCTCCTGCGCCTTTGCTACCTCTTTCTTTGCAGCCTTCCTGGCTGCCTTATAACTTTCATGCTCTGCTGTTTCTGCTCCCATACCCTTCGCCTTCTGCCACTCCTTGAACTTCTTCCTCTTCTCGTCAATCCTCTTTCCAACTTCATCATCCCACCACCATGTTTCCGAATGCCTCGGTGGTCCTTTTGTCCATCCACATACCTCACCAACGGCTCCCAACAGAGTAGCTTTCATTGACATCCAACCACTTTCAAGCTCAACCACATCATCCTCGACCCTACTCAGCCTCTCTTTTAATGCCTCCCTTACTGTCACCTCTTTCCACCTCCACACCTTCATTCTCGGTTGGTACTTCACCCGCCGAGCTCTCCTCGCACCTTTCACCCTTACATCGCAGACAACCAAGTGGTGCTGTGAAACAGCCTCCTCCCCCGGGATCACCTTTGTGTCCCGGAGGTGCCCCCTATCTCGCCTACGCACCATCAGGTAGTCAACGGTCGTCGTCGACCCACCTGACGTGTATGTAACAAGCTTATTATCCTCTTTCTGGAACTGAGTATTACAAATCAACAAATCAGCTCCATCAGCAAACTCCAAAATCCTTTCACCTTCTCCATTTCTCACACCATATCCGTAACCCCCATGAACTCTGTCAAAACCATCCATACTCCTTCCCACATGTCCATTTAGGTCTCCTCCAACCACAACTTCCTCATCTTTCACGTTTTCCATCAGCTTCTCTATCGCACACCAGAACTTGTGCTTCTCTTCATCGCTTCGACCAACCTGCGGAGCATATCCCGAGATGACGTTCACCAAGAGCTTTCCAATCATCATTTTCACCATCATCAACCTATCACTCACTCTAGTCACACTCACCACACTGTCTACAAACTCCTCAGAAAACAGGACACCAACACCATTCACGCCCTCCAGGCACCCTTGCCACACAAACTTGTATTTCTGTCCCTGCCTACCCTTCACCATTCTCACACCACTTCCCTTCCATCTCGTCTCTTGCACACAACATATGTCCACTCTTCTTCTGACCAATACTTCCACCACTTCTGATCTCCCTGTCATTGTCCCTACATTCCATGTCCCAAACCTCAGAAACCGATCTCCACTTCGGGCTGTACCCTGCCCACATGTAGTTGTAATTGTCATGGTTCTCTTTTTATGATGCTTACAGATGCTTTAGAACTGAAATAATTGTCTGTTTTTGAGATGAAAACATTAAGCTGATCTGTTGTCTTGTTTTTTTTTAAACAATTCTTCACTATATAAATAGTGTCATACAAGGTTTAATGGGTACTGGTCAAGAAAATAGCTGGATCATGATACACGTACATGTATTTTCATATACATATAATCATGATCTGAGCGAAAGTCAGAAATCAATTGAAGACCATAGAATTATAACCAGGCTGTCACTTCCCCCCCCCCCCCCCTCCCCCCGTTTTTCTCGAAATGACTAAAATGTGACTGAGCCTGGTTATAATTATATGGTCTTCAATTCATCTTTTCATATATACAAAATCATGATCTGAAAACACAGTTGGAATAACTTCACCTCTGGCCTGTCTAACATTTGTGAAGACGTGATCCATCATGGATCCACTTGAATGTGTTCTCTAGATGACGATCTGTTTCGTCCTGAATGTTTCATTCATGAAAGTCAGATAATCAACTTGTTTGGTAGTGTAATCGTCACTACTGTCCTTCCATAAATTAATGTTGAAGTCTCCAAGAATGATCAAATCTCCATCGGCTTGAAACACTGGCAGTACCTTATCTGTCAGGTCCTTTTGCAGTTTTTGGAAATTACAAGTTGGACTGCTGTACAGTACTGCAACATCAGGGAATGCAATAGCAACCTACCTTGTGTGGTAAGGGTTAAACATTCTAAGTTTGATCAAAATCTGTTAATATTTGTGGACGCTGGAGTGTTAACGTCGTTTTCATGACCAAAAACAAAATGGTCGCCTAAGTCCGCCATTTTTCAACGGATCGGGCTGAAATGTAATACCAACCTGGTCCTTGGGGTAAGGATGCTGCATGTCAAGTTTGATCAGAATCGGTTGATATTTGTGGACGCTGGAGTGTTAACGTCGAAAAGTTAACGGACGACAGACGACGACGACGACGAACGCCGGAGGGTTCAGTATGTGATGAACTCAACTGGACAGTTGAGTTAAAAATTAAAATCGCTCGATAGTGCCTCAGCCTTTTTAAATCAATGACAGTTATATACAAGTACATATTCGCATAAATAAATACAAAACAATTACCAGACATTTGAACACAAATGAATCAAACTATTCCGGAATTGTACGAAGTTGGTAGTAAGGCTTCATCTTCTTCCTGACCGGCATCACACTCATCAAACTCATCGGATCGGTAACTCAGAAACGTGATGAACAGCACATTCACCAGCATATATTCAACGAAAAGGTGATGAACCCCCTTCCACTCCTGCCTCCTCCCCCCCCACCCCCTTCCCAACATTCGGGTACCCCTCCAAGTCTTCTACTGTATAAGAGAGCTGTTGGTCTGTCTGTATGTCACCATTTTTCTCAAAGATGGCTGAACGGATCTTCGTCAAAGTTTCAAAGGCTCATCAGTGAGTGCCTGGGAGTGTTTTAGGCAAAAATAAAGAAAATATTTTTGAACACAAAAGTTCGATTTTTTTGATTTAAAAAAAAAAAATTGCTCTTTAGTGCCTAAACCTTTTTGATTAATGACAGTTATAATAATATACAAGTACACATTTACATTAAAAAAAAAAAAATTCGCAAACATTTGAACACAAAAATAAATAATCCGGAATTGTACGAAGTTGGTAGTAAGCTTTCTTCTTCTTATTCATGAACGTCATACTTAACTCAGAAACGTGATGAACGGCACATTCACCAGCAGATATTCAACAAAAAGGTGAAATGATGATTTCACATTTGTGATGGATTCTAGGAAAATCCGCTAATAGCCATGAAAGTCGAGGCAAATCCCGAGAATGTCGGCAATAAGGCACAAATGCCGATGAAAATCCATGAAGGCATGCCGTGCCATTGCTTCAGTGGGGAAACGGGAGACAGGTAATTTTTTTTTTTTTTTCTGTTTACTGAATCGAGGCTCGTGAAAGAGCTAACATTTACTTCACAAACAAATCAAACAAGCAAATAAAATATATAAAAAGAGGGAGCGGAAGACAAGATGGGGAGAGAGGGGGAAGCACACAAACACAACATTTGAGAGCAGGGCGATGTGTGGGAGGGAGAGGGCTTGGGGGGAGGCGTGGGAAGGGGGGGGGGGGGGAGTGGGAGAAGTATAAAACACAAGGACACCAAGGACTTCCAGGCCAGAAGTTGGTATTTCAAAAAAGTGGAATTGGGGTGAAATTAGCGGGGGTAGAAAAGATCAAGGTTTTGGATGGGGGAAGATAAGAGATGGTGGTGAACAGCTGTTTTAAAGACCTGGAGGGTGGAGTGGGATTGAAGAGAGTGAGGGAGTTTGTTCCAGAGGCGGGAGAAAAGAGGAATGAAGGAGTGAAGGTGAGCAGAGAGTCTTGATTTTGGCAGTTTAACCATAAGAGGGTTGCAGGCAGATCTTGTGCGACCTGTAGGAATATTCGCGGGACAGAGCCCAGAGAGAGCTGGGGGGGAAAGGCCAGAGAGGAGTCGGTAGAAGACAGAAAGACCACCAACCTGCCTGCGGTGAGTGAGTGAAAGGCCCTCGGACATAGCTCCATCACGGAGATTCCAACGATTCTGAAAGCTTTGGTTTCAACAGCGTGAAGACGAGCTAGGTGTGAGGCAGTAGCACCAGCCCAGAGGGGAGAGCAGTATTCCATTGAGCTGCGGATGAAAGCCTTGTATGTGGTGAGGAGCTCAGGTGTGCCGAAGAAGGACTTCGCACGACGGAGGATGCCCAGTCGGCGACTGGCTTTGGAGGCCAGCTTGGAAATGTGGTTTTCCCAAGAAAGATCATGGCAGATAGTGAGACCCAAAAGCTTGAGCGACAGAACTTCTTGGAGAGGATTGTTGAGAAAGTAGATGGGAGGGTTGTCCAGTCGATCTTTTCGGAGAGACATAGTAAGAGTGTGAGATTTGTCAGGATTGAAAGACATGTTCCACTTGTTTGACCAGTCTGTGATTTTGTCCAGGTCTTCAGAGAGCGAGGAGGCTGCAGACTGCCGATCTGAGGGAAGAGGAATGGAGCGGCAGAGAGTGGAGTCATCAACAAAGAGATAGAGAGGATTTTCCAGAGAGTCGGAGAGATCATTGATAAAGACCAGAAAAAGCACAGGGCCCAGAACTCTGCCTTGGGGAACTCCAGCCTGAACAGGAAGGGGAGATGAGAGAAATCCATTCAGGGCCACACGTTGTCTACAACCAGAGAGGAAGTCCGCAAGCCATGCATGGAGATTTCCATGGATACCATAAGAGAAGAGTTTGGTGAGCAGAGCTGGGTGCCAGACCGTATCGAAGGCACGTGATATGTCAAGGGAGACGGCTCTGATTTCCTGTTTGGCATTGAGGACCTCCATCCATTGTTGAGACAGCAGAAGCAGCATGTCCAGAGTAGAATGACCTGGTCTGAATCCAAATTGATGATCGGAGATCAAGCCATTGGAGAAGAGGAAGGATTTGATATCCGAAGCAATGATTGATTCCATGACTTTGCTGATAATTGGGAGCAGGCTGATTGGTCTGTAGTTGCAAGGATCTGTTTTTGCACCTTTTTTGTGTAAAGCGGTAATGTTTGCTGATTTCCAGGATGCTGGCAGATGACCTTGAGCAAAAGAGAGGGTGAAAAGAACAGAGAGAGGGTGAGATAGAGCGGCAGAGCATGATTTTAGGACCCGTGGGCTGATGCCGTCTGGTCCAGTTGCAGAATCAGTGTCGAGGTTTGACAAAAACTCCTCCACCTTGTCAGGAGGAAAGGACACAGAGTCCAGGAGCAGTTGGGTTCGACAGGGTAAGGTGGGAACAGAGATAGATGGGTTTTGGACACAAGATTTTGAGGCAAACGCAGAATTGAGGCATTCAGCTTTTTCACATGCAGAGTCGACTGTGTAGCCATTTGAGGTAAGGGAGGGGATGGAGGGGGAACAAACACCAGAAACGGATTTGACCAGACGCCACCAGGATTTGGAGGAAGGACACAGGTTTGAGAGTTCATTCTTGAGTGTGGAGAGATGGCGCTTCCTGGCACTCCTGAGGGTAGACACACACTTGTTCTGAGCTTGGTGGAAGGAACTGAGATTGCCTTCAGTTGGATTAGCCTTCCAAGAGGCAAAGGCAAGTTGTTTCAGGGCAACTGCCTCACCACAAGATTCAGTCAGTGTACCATGGACCGGAGGAAGGGTAAGACAACTGAAGACGAGATGTAATAAATCTGTGCATGAGAGAGAGCAGTTTGCTTTGGAAGAATTCCCAGGATGAGTTGACGTCAGAGGCAGTGGAGATGGGAGACCAGTCCAGATGATTGATGGCTGCTTGAAGACCGTGCCAGTCGGCTTGAGTGAAATGCCAGACTCGGCGATGCTGAGGAGGCTCTCTGAGAATGTCCAGAGAGATGTCCACTTTAACAAGCACATGATCAGAAGAACTGATTGGGGAACAGGATACAGTCAGCTGCAAGCTACAGCTGCAAGATACAGTCAGGGTTACGTAAGACAATATAGGAACACATGTGCAGTGTTTGACATTGCTGACTAAGATATCTTGGCACTTTTGCTCTAAGATTGGGTATCCTCTGAGTACCATATACCATTGTGTTATTCCACATTGCAAAAAAATTACAGAAACAAGTTAATAAAAAAATGTATGCTAAATTAAAAAGGCAATGTAGGGATGACAAACTACAGTCTAAAAAAGGTCCTAAACAGGATGGGGATGTGGGTTTAGAGAGTAGCTAACAGCATTGCCATCACATAACAATCACGACATCACTGCCTCCAGACTATTGTCTGGGGCTCGGCCTAGCTAAAAGTATTAGAAGCTCCTATATTTCATTTCTGCACAAGTTTAAGAAGCTCATATTTCATTTCAGGGACTTCTTGCAGCTTCAGTTGTCTTTCCTACTTTTCTTTTTTTATAAACTTAGAGTAACCAATCGCAAATGCAGATAATTATAGAATGCTGGTATTAGAGATGCCCATGCAGTTTGTGCGAAGTTGATGATCATGTACTGATATTATAACATTGTACTTGGGCTGCTAATTTGTGGAGTCTCAGTATGTGGCTGCACTACAAGAGTAATCAAATACTGTTGTAACCAGTGGATTGTTTGTGGAAGCTTGAATCAGTAATTGATGAAGTGTAAATGAGGCAGTGATGTAGGGATTGTTATGTGATGGCAATACTGTTAGCTACTCTGTAAATCTAAACCAACATCATCCCTATCTTGTTTTAGGACCTTTTTTAGACTGTAGTTTGTCATCCCTACATTTCCTTTTAAATTTAACATATTCTTTTATTAACGTGTGTGTGTGTGTGTGTGTGTGTGTGTGTGTGTGTGTGTGTGTGTGTGTATATATATTATATATATATATATATGTAAACCTTTCTCAAAAAATAAATGGTTGTTATGGAAACGTACCAGGTGTGTTGTGTCCCAGGTGTGTTGCAACGTCGTCCAATGATGCACCGTCTTTCAAATGATGGAATAATGACCTTTTAGCTACAGAATCAAACGAGAGAGTTCAGAGAACACCTTACCCCAAGCAGTGTTCAAGTATACAATTAATATGAAATGAAATAAAGATGGTGAAGGTCGAATAAAAAAATTCATTCTCAAAGTTTACTGCCGTTGACAAAGTGTCTTTTACACCCCCTTATTTAGCATTTTACATTAGTTATTCATTCCTCTTGGTTATGTCCTTTATAACGTCCTTATAAACAATAAGTTTCCTGCTTGGAATAATTTTCAGTTGTGGTCGACTCCAGACAGGCAGAGTAATTTTTTTTTTTAAATCTGGCTCCTCTCTGCGCATGTGCAATCAGGATGGCATCAGAGCCAAAGTTCTGCTGAACCACATGTTCCTTTCCGATAAATGTTCAAAATATGACATTCAATTGAAATCAAGTTGCTCCTTGATCATAAACCGACATTTGCGGACGGACGGACAGAACCAGTTTCTTAATGCCACCTTTTCGCTTTGCGTGGTAACTACCTATGCACTGAGAAACTGCTCTGCTCAAACATCACATGTTAAATAGCAGCAACCTCAAGCTGGAAAATGCAGACAAGATGCACGCACGCACGCACGCACGCACGCACGCACACACACACACACACACACACACACACACACACACACACACACACACACACACACACACACACACACACACACACACACACACACACACACACACAGAAAAGGAGAGAATAGAATGAAAACCAATTTAATGTCGTTTTTCCATTTTAACACTGCCAAATAATACTTGTACGTCAAACAGTGTAAAGTATTTGCAATAGCAGAAGCAAGTGGTTGTTTTTGCCACTTGAATATACACCTTTATACACGAGCCATACCCTACAATGATATTTGAGGTTATTTCACAACACTCAAAAATAACAAGGTCAGCTGGATTGCTACGGCCAGTCAGCTGGATGGATCACTTGCCCAATCGAGCACCATGTCGTCATTGTATACATATGTATGCAGTTTTGGGTTGAAGGAAAGTAGAACCAGATGGGGGAGGGGCGAAGGGTGGGGCAAGAGGAATGTATGGATCTGAATGAATAGGGTTAGGTGGATGTTATTGCACTTTTTGCTGACATACTATATGGAAATGTATCACTTTTTTTCAAAAAATCTAAGATAAAACAAAACAAAAACAATTGCACTTGACCAAATTCCAAATTTGTTTCTCAGAATACAATATTACCAAAGGTTCGAGCTTCGGGTGTCGTGAAGGGGCAAGTTATGTACGATGAGGAAAAATGTGATCAGATCTTAAAAATAAATAAATAAAAAGATAAAGCAAATCGATCAATAAATAAATATGCAAAATTAGCAGATTCTTTTGTTTTCCCCATCTCATGCAGTACATATTCGGACATGGGTCAAATTACGTCAAGCTCTCGTAACAACGTTCCAAAACTTTGACAGACGCAAAGAAAGTACTCCAGTGGTTCACAGTGTGCAGAGACAAGTCTGATTTTGGTTGTGGTGAAAACAGGCCTCAGGATCGTCTATGAGGGTACGAATCAAGGGAGGTCAAATGTAATTATGTTTCGGCACAAACCGGTCAATAACACCAGCTGAATTAGTTTCGAACATAACATGGCTAGGTAAAGGCCCAAATGGCCTAAGTTATAATACAGCTATAGCTAACAAAATTTAAATATTTACAAACACATTTGGTAAAAACATTGGCATTCGAGTTTGCCCATTTTGGGTCCATTATTGTCCTTGTTCAAAACCAATGAACAACAAAAAAAAAAACCCCCCACAATATGACAAGACCATAGGTCCAACGGTAAGCATTTTGTGCAACCACAAAACGAGACCGTCTGTGCCGTACCACAAAAAGTATAAAAAGGCATGTACAAAATGGAAACCACATTTCTATAATGCCTGATACAGCCAAAAAAAATTACATAAAAAATAAATTTTAAAAAGCACATTGCATAGGATGGACTGTCAAATTTTCCATTTCATAAACGCTGCATTTTTCGTTCAGCTTACAACATGCACAGGGTAGGGTACACATACTCCGGACAATGTAGTTGGCAACGCTCATAGAGCATACTTGAAGGTAAAAGGAATAGTCTGAGGTCAGGGTAGACGATGGGGGGAATGCTGCCAGAGTTATTCCATGAATATCCACCCAAAGCCGTTTGTATTTTTCGACTCGTAGCCAAATGGTGTGGGCCACACCAAGACAGTGGGATCTGCATCTGCTTTTGCAGTGCATTAACACACAAACCGGACTCAGTAGCATAATCATTAGAGCATCCGCTCTGAGTCTGGGAGGTCGGTGGTTCGAATCCCAGCCGAATCACACCGAAGACTTTAATAAAAATGGTTAATGCTGCTTCCTTACTTGACGTCCGGCATTGAAAAGGATACAGCACAGATAGGCAACCACAAGGTTGGCGATACAAGCGCAGGCCTCAATGGGCCTAACGGTCTACGTATCTGGAATTTGACCATTTATAGCTGAACGCCAAAGGCTTAAAGAGTTCCAACGTAAGTACAAGTACCACCATTACACCAATGCTATACAACACGCATCACGGCGAGAATCGAGTCCGGGTGCTACGATACAAAAATCCAATATAAAAACTATACAATACAAATTTACACACAGCAGGGACATTGGAGAGAAAAAAGGCGATCACACATCGTTTTTAAAGGTTATTTGTAATTTAAAAAAAAACAAAAAAAAAACAGACCGCAAATTTACCTTGAAGACACTTATCATCACAAGACCATTAAAGGCAAATGGTATAACCTACAGCAAGAAATAACAGTAGTTCGAAGTTTGCCTTTTGAACTTCTTAAGTGTAAAATTATATGTACATTTATATATAGTTTATCACAAAACAACCAGCACACGTTTGTGTGTAGGAAGTCAATTAAAGAGATAAGCATCTTGCTTCAAGTGCAAACCAAGACCTTTACTAGATGCATCAACATCACACGCACACAAACACACACAACCATGCCTCCTGTGTCCCCTCGATCCCTGACATAAACCATCGACCCATTTCTATACCTGGCTCGGATGTTTGAAGAAAGAAATACAGTGGTATCCTTTCAACTTTCTACAAACGATACGAGGGGCATCCAAAATGTTCTCGGAATGAGATACAATGGTCAAAGACAAGTAAACAAAGTTGTTTTTCCGTGCACTTGTCTTTCAAACTGCAGTCTATATTGGTGAAATGTGCTTTCAGATTGTCCCTTCCACCTTGTCTTGGTTCCTTCATTCAGTTCCTCGGCGTTGGTGAATCGCCAAACAGGTGGGGATTTCAACGGTCTAAAGATAATAGCAACTGAGTACCAGGTCCAGGCTGCAAGGGAGTCAATTTGGACGTTTGACGCAGTAGTTAATGGCTAGGGCCCTGTACACAATGGCTAGGGCTCGAACCTTGTGCATCTCGGGCCTTGTACACAAGTGCGTCGTCGTGAAGCACACCTTTCCTCAGTCAACATTCCTCGGAATCACCCTTGATGGCTTGCCTCGGTTTTTGAAAACGGCTGGCGTAATGATTGTGATTGCAGATTTGTGAGGCATGTGGACAATCACCAGGATTTTCCTGGCTCAAAGAAAATCGAGGCCATGATCGTTGCTCGCTGAAATTTGCAGGTGGAATCTATCAGGTGATTCACGTATTCCCCATTGGTTTCAGGATCCCAATGGTGAAAACCTGTTTCACCTGCAGTTATTAGAAGAGCGATACAAGTCTGTTCGATCCGCATAAAATTCATTAAGATGGTCGTGAAATGATGTGCTATTCATCTCAGGTGCTGAGGTTTTGGTGGACTCATCTTGCTGAGGCCTTGGAAATACCCATGTTCATGAATGATGTTGAAATTGAAAAACCCTACCTTAATAAATTCCAAGCAAAAGGGATAATTCTGTGACAACAAGATAATCTCACATGATTAACTATGTCGACTTGGCCAACAGTTTGTGGGTCAGTGCATTTGCTAGCTGTCCTGTGGGGTTATCTTCAAGGGACTTGGGGCCACGCTTAAAGTCAGGTAACCATTTAGCAAAATGCAGAATAGGAGGGCATACCTTCACCGCATTTTAGCAACTGGCACCTTCTATTTCCCAAAAATGACAACACATCAACACTCAGTTTTATTTGTTTCAGTCAGTCAATTGTCAGCGTCCCTAGTCTTCGATCACTGAAAAATGCAAACTTATTGATTGTACTCGAAAAACACCAAAATATGTTAGGTTCGTAAAAAATAATGGTGTATAACAAGCAGACATGGAAGTTTATAATGAGCAAAAAAAATCCGTGGCTGGCGGATGCTAACAAATATCCCGTTCCTTGAACTTTGTGAATGCTCCCCCGTATCCGCATTCTCGCATCATTTAAACCATGGAGGCAGCATCACATGTGTGACTACAAGGCAATGTTTGTTTGGCCTTTCTTCATTTCTTTTTACAAAATAGTCACAACCCAGAGTATGACGGCTGCATTATGAATCAACAGCAAAATGCAAGGGACATGTCACGAAAGCCACAGGATAAAAGACACGACTTACACACAAATGAACAAACTTTTAATTCTACGTTGTCATGTACAGATGTTTATAAGCTAAGTTGGTAAATGTAAAACTAAATCATCCAGCAATGTGAAAAATAACGAACTTTTTTCCCCAAAGCTACAGTAAAACCCTTCCAAATGCATGAACGTCGTGCTTCTTGCAAGGCCGTCTTCCAAGATGAGCCGGAGACCCACTCTCGATGAACAAGCAGCCCGCTCATGCTGAGCCATTGGCAAAAAAAACAAAAAAAACAAACAAACAAAAAAAAACTTTTTGGATCTAGTGATCCGTCGTCTGCAAAGGGCGACACAAGATATTCAGGTAATCCAAAGACCGTATACAAATGCATGAAATCTATTTTTGAGATATCACCTATCAGAATGAATCATAAGGGGGAAGAAAAGAGGGAACAAACTGCAAGGTCTTCAAACACCTGGGGAAAGGCACATTGCACATGACATAAAATCAGAACGTGTGCTCGTCATCAAAACCAATGCACCACAAAGGCTACATCTTCATTCAAAAAAAAAATGGATGATATGACACGGTGGATTTGAACATTTTTCAGTTTGCCTGAAGCTGGAGATACCTCAACCCCTTTAAAGGCGTTTCAGTGACAGCAATGAAAATTGTACTTTTATGCTCGAGCTGACTCTCCATGGAATCAAAACTAGTTTCTGCGGCAAATTCATTCAATACAAGCGATACACATTCCAAAAATGCTAACATGAACACAAGCTTCTCAGAGTTGTTAATTATTTTTTGGAGATTTCTCAATTACTGAAGTGCAACTTCCATTGGAATATGTTTACATACAGTCACGTGAAAAAGTAAGTACACCCCATGTAAAGTTTTGACTTTTTCAACATATTTCAACATACAGCTATTTGATCTTCATTTCAACAATATTGATAGATAAAGGTGCTATAATATAACAAATATCATGAAACATTTACATTTTGTAGTCCATTGTATAATTTAAATAAACATAAATGCAAATTTCGCACGTGCAAAAAGTAAGTACACCCTTGGCTCTAATAGATGGTATTGCCCCCTTTGGCAGAAACAACCTCAAGTAGGCGTTTCTTATAACTGTCTACCAGTCTCTGACATTGACTGGGAGAAATTTTTGCCCACTCCTCCGTGCAGAATTCTTTCAGCTGTGCGATGTTTGAGGGGTTTCTTGCATGCACAACTCGTTTCAAATCCCCCCACAACATCTCGATGGGATTTAGATCCGGGCTTTGACTTGCCCATTCCAGAACCCTGCATTTCTTTATTTTCAGCCATTCCTTGGTGGATTTACTGGTATGTTTAGGGTCATTGTCATGTTGCAAGGTCCACCTTCGGTTGAGCTTCAAATTTCCGACAGATGGCCTCACATTATCCTCAAGCACCCTCTGGTACAATGAAGAATTCATCGTGGATTCCATAATTGTGAGCTGCCCAGGCGCTGATGCATCAAAGCTGCCCCAAACCATAATATTTCCACCACCATGCTTTACAGTTGGTATCAGGTTCTTGTGGTCAAATGCTGTCTTTGGTTTTCGTCAAACATGTCTTCTGGTACTGTGGCCAAATAGCTCTACCTTTGACTCATCTGTCCAGAGCACATTGTTCCAGAAGTGCTGGTCGTTGCCAAGGTGTTCATTGGCAAACTTTAGTCTTGCCCTGATGTTCTTTCTGGACAGCAAAGTTTTCCTCCTGGCACACCTCCCATGTAGATCAAATTTGTGGGGCCTCTTTCTAATGGTAGACTCGTGCACTTTGACATCAACAGTGGCAAGAGCTACCTGTAGGTCCCGTGATGACATTCTGGGGTTCTTAGAGACTTCTTTCAGCATCTTGCGGTCTGCTCTCGGGCTGAACTTGCTAGGGCGGCCTGGCCTGAACAAGTTGGCAGTTGTTTGGAATCTTCTGCACTTGTAGATGATCTTCCGGACAGTCGAATGATTGATTTCAAATTGTTTGGAGATTTTTTTTAAATCCTTCACAGATTCGTGGGCATCTATAACCTTCTTTCTGAAGGCCTCAGAGAGCTCTTTTGATCTATGCATGGTGATGCCGCACACTTCAACAACAAAGAGCAAACCAAACGAAATGTCTGAGGTTTAAATAAGACAGGTTCCTCCAAGACCCTCTCTAACAATGTTCTCATCATTTGCACCTGAGCTGGTGCACCTGATTCTAATTTTAGGTATTTGAAGTAGTGATAAATGTAGGGGTGTACTTACTTTTTCCACATGCGAAATTTGCATTGATGTTTATTTAAATTATACAATGGACTACAAAATGTAAATGTTTCATGATATTTGTTATATTATATCACCTTTATCTATCAATAGTTGAAATGAAGATCAAATAGCTGTACTACTGTGTTCAAAAAGTATCCGACCTTTATTTTTCGTGCGTAAAAAAAAAAGAAGCTAGGGAGGCGTTGATTGGTGCACGTATGTAGGCGATCCTAATGCGCACGCGTGAATTTTTTCCCACCTGCAGAAGCTGTCATTCGACGGCAGACTGCCGATGAGTGAGGACATGTAAGTGAGCGCCGTCGGATTTTCGTTTTTGATAAAATGACGGAAAAACTTGAACAACGCTACTGCATCAAATTTTGTGTAAAGCTTGGCGATTCCCAAGTGGAAACGATCCGCAAGATTTAACACCGTTCATTCCATTATGAAGGAGGATTTGGGCTTCAGGAGAATCTCAGCGAAGTTCGTACCAAAGCTGCTAACGATTGAGCAGAAGCAACTCCGTTTGGAGATCGCACAGGACATGCTGGAGACTGTGAACAGCGATCCCAGCTTCCTCAACACAGTGATCACTGGCGATGAGTCCTGGGTTTATGGGTACGACCCAGAAACCAAGTTGCAGTCATCACAATGGAAGCATCCAACATCCCAGAGGCCAAAAAAAGCAAGGCAGGTCCGCAGCAATGTCAAAGTCATGCTGACCGTCTTCTTCGACTCCAGAGAAGACATCATGCGGAATGCGACGGACCAGCTGCGCGCCATCCCAAAAGAGGCGTTCCAGCGCTGCTTCCGACAGTGGCAGAACCGTTGGGAGAAGTGTGTGGCAGCCCAAGGGGACTACTTTGAACGAGATTATTATAAAAAATTTTTTATCTGGATGCGAGTATCTTTTATGAACAAAGGTCGGATACTTTTTGAACACACTACGTATGTTGAAATATGTTGAAAAAGTCAAAACTTTACATGGGGTGTACTTACTTTTTCACGTGACTGTAAATCATTAAATTACTGGAATAATACAACTGCATGCACCCGTACTGACACTCACAAAGAATGGCTTTACAAAGGAAGGTTCTTCCACACCTTTAGGAAAACACACAGGAAAGCTCAAAACACTTTGATAGTTTCACCTTATTACGCAATGGTCAGCGATGGCGGTACTCGCGCTCCCGTTCCCGGTCACGTTCACGGTGTCGTTCCCGATCACGGTAGTAGTCTTCATGGCGTTCACGACTACGAGAGCGTTCCTTATGCCTGCGGCTCTTTTCTCGTGATCGGCTGTGGTCTCGCTCTCGAGAGCGTTCCCGTTTCCTGCACATAAAAACACACACAGACACCCAAAACAAAACACACACACACACACACACCCAAACAACACAAAAACACACCAAAATAACACAAAAACACACAAAGACACCCAAATAACACAAAAACACAGACACCCAAATAACACAAAAAAAAAACCACACACACACACCCACCCAAATAACACAAACCACAAAAAAACACAGACACCCAAATAACACAAAAAAAAACACACACACACACCCACCCAAATAACACAAGACACAAAAACAGACACACACACACCCACCCAAATAACATAAACACACACACACACACACACACACACACACACACACACACACGCAGACACCCAAATAACACAAAAACACACACACAAATAACAAAAACATATGCAGACACGCAAATAACAAAAACATATGCAGACACCCAAATAACAAAAACACACAGAAATAACAAAAAACACACGCAGACACCCAAATAACACAAAAACACACACATACACCCAAATAACACACACACAAAAAAAACAGATACCCAGATCACACAAAAAAACACACCCAAATAACAAAAGCACACACAGATACCCAAATAACACAAAAACACACACACAGAAAAAACACACACACACACACACACACACACACACACACACACACACACACACACACACACACACACACACACACACACACACACTCATTGGCAAAACCTCCTGTAAAACAGATATTTTAAAAGAAAAATATTCTGCTGATGGTTGGTTGGTTCACGTTTGACATTACATGTGATCCAATACACTTCCGATTTGGCCATGGTCACATGTCCTTGCAATTAATATAGAAGTACAATGATCTCTCTCAATTTCCTCGTCCTGCAAGTTATGTATGCAAAAGCTCCTCCATGATCCTCACATTGCCTTAAGAAAATAAAATAAATAAAACAGCCATGTGAAGATTTTTTTTTTGTGTGAAAGAGTAGAAATAAGGAAAGCAGCAAAAGGGAATAAATGATGGAGGAAGGCGAGGGATGTGGAAAGGACAAAGCAATAAGGTTGTGTATACGTGCCTCCCTCCGGAGCCGTAAGACTTTGACTCAATGCCGTGAAGACAGTCCTGCAGCGAACTAATCAGCACTTTACACCGCTCATCTGCAGACACCTTGGACTGTTTGATGAGTGAGATGGCAGTAACCAGTGTCTCTATAGCACTGCCATATTCCCCTGCAAAATGTCCAAGCAAAATCAACATTTGCAGCTTTGTGATCACGATGCCGCAGCTTTTATTTTTCATTTCACAGCTGTGGTGTCTCACACTTTTTCTGTTAACAAATCGCGAAACCAACAGAGATTGGCAGTCAAGAATCCAAATCGATTGCATCATAGTCACCCAGCTGTTGGTACACGAGTCAGAGAGCCGGTAATGAAACCAGGAAGCACCCACCCACCTGCGCTGGCATCCGAAACGGCGCGGGAGATGGCACTGCTCGAGATGGCACGGTTACGGTTCATGATTTCCTCAAATTCCGTCTCACTCAGACCCCCACCAGGTGGCTCCATATCCCTGCCAAGTAAGATTATTTAACAGTAAAAATGACGAATCAAATGGGAGAATTACAACAAAATAAATTAAAAGTAAATAATTATACTCACGTACAAAAAAAATAACTGAAGAAATATTAAATGCTTGTTCAAATAAAAAGACCCACCTACCAAAAAATAAATAAATAAATGAAATATTAAATAACTAGAGGCAATTCAAATTTGACCTGGATTTTCAAGACCATGTGCATGAATAATAAAAACTAGCTTGGCAAAAATACCACAATATAAAAAGAAAGCCTTTTATTCTTGCACTGGTCAGGCTAAAAAATTTTTTTTTTTTTTAAATTCAATAAAGCTGCACAATTTTTTGTTGCACAAACAAAAAAAATTTTAAAAATCGGGAAGTTATGCATTTCTCAACAGCAAAGGAAGTTTTTCCCGGAGTGATTGAAGCAGCGATCTGTTGCCGATACAGCTCCTGTGTTCAATTTTCCATCATTGGAAAAAAAAAAACTACTATTTTCCCGTACGTTTGCATCAATTTAAAGCAACCTTTACTAGATTCGGACCCATGATCTTGACTACATGCATTAACCTTTCCGAACTCAACCATCTTGCTCGTTTGTATCTCTTTCCCTTTCCTCTAATCCTGTTTGCTCATTCCCTCAATGTTTGTCTCACTGCCAGACGTACCTTACTCTTCCATGAACCTCATTCCTGCAAAGAAAAAAAAAGAATCCAAGTCAAATTTGTAGCAAACCACCCCCACCCCATTCTATCCTTTTGCCACCATTCTTTGCTATGTCATAAAATCTGAAAAAAATAATGGTTTATGATTCAGTAATTATTTCAAAGTCACACCATTCCTGCACAACTCATCCCTCCTTTTTTCCCGTATTTCATCAACATATGTTCATACCCTCTCGCCACCCTCCTCGATCCTGCTTCCACTAATTGGGGCACACAAAATCTGAAGTGATTTGTACAGTCACACTGAAGAGAGACAAGTTAAAACGCACGTCATTGTTGCAGAAGACCGAAAAGAGCCGGAGGTAGCGCACCGGCAGCTGAGCTGCCTCGTCAGAGTTCAATTCTCGAACAGACTATAAACGGTCGGATTGGTGTACCATGGGCAGGGTCCCGCATCCATGAGTCTGCTGTCCCTCAGATGGATGTTGAATTAGGTGTCCCATCCACGAGCCCTAGCTAGTGGACCTTAAATATCGCACGGTGTCTTCAGACGACAAATACGCGATTTCCATCAGCACCCTGCACGAATTACAAATTCCTGTCAACCTACGGGGGAACTGCATCGTAGTACAACCGCACCTGACAGAAAAAAGATGCAACGAGCAACTACACTGTGCATATGCTTTGATCGGATCACAACAAAAGATGGCAGACAATCAGCATCAGTGAAAGGCAAGTTAAAATAAATAAAACTACAACTGCCACTTTAAAACTGCTGGCAGTGATGACCGGCTTACTCGCACCCACTTTTGATACAACCCCACTTTTGATACAACCCCACTTTTGATACAACCCCACTTTTCATACAACCCCACTTTCATTGGACATGCTTTGACACAACCCCCTTGGATATAACCCCGATACACACATACACCCCCACACCCCTCCCCACACACACACAACCCCCCCTCCTCCACACACGCACCCCAACCCCCCCCCCCCCACACACACACATATCCACCCCATCCCCACACCCCTCCCCCCACACGCACACCCCTCCACACGCACACACACACACACCCACCCCCAAATACACCCACCACCACCACCCCCCCCCCCCCCCCACACACACACACACACACACACACACACACACACACACACACATGCACACACCAACCCCACCCCCCCCCCCCACACACATCCCCCCCCCCCACACACACACACACACATATCCCCATCCCCCCCCCCCCCACACCCACATCCCCCCCCCCCCACCCCACACCCACACACACATCCACACACACGCACATCCACACACACAAACACATCCTATGGCGCACCTGTGGTGAAAACTTCATGTCAATCCGTACAATGATTGCAGAAAAAGCAATTTTTAAAAGAAGATATACCTGAAATTGCAGAGACAGAATTATTTATTTTATCTGAGAAGCCAGACGACATTTCTTTTCTTCTTCTTGAGCATCTCACAACTCTGTCAAATGCGATTGAGTTAAAAAAAAGTCAGAATTTGACCAAATCTGTTTTATTCGTTTGTTAATATACCTCAGCTATTGACAAATCTTCAATTATAATTTTATTTGAGGTTAAAATGACCGCGAGAGGTCGTGTAATTGTGATCACGTCCTGGAAAGACAAAATGGTGCGTTTCTTCTTCTTTCAACAATAAAGACATAGCTTCGAGACCGTACATCCAATCATCTTGAAATTTTGCACACTTGTTCCGCTTGATGAGAGCTACATTGCACTAAAACTTCAAGTCGATCAATGCAGTGATTCAAGAGTTAGAAGCTTTTTTAAAAATTTCCTTCCATTATTTATTGCGGCCAAACCATGTGACTTATCAAGACGTCTCAAGTAACGTTGAAACATCCCCCCATGAGGAACATTTGTGTAAAGTTTCCACTCGATATCTTCACAAATTATGGAGGTGATACCATTTCTACTTTGTGCTTAAAAACGTCATAACTCTGAAACCATGTCGGATGACGTCGTGCTACGAGGCTTTTTTGTTCGTCATGGGTATGCAAATATGCCTGCCAGGTTTGGGCTCGATCCGTTCAGCCGTTGCGGAGAAAAAGGGGTTTTCGTGGTTTTTCACGAAAAACAAGATGGCGGCCGAACCATATGACGTATGACTTCGAAATTTGTTGCATTCTGAGTTTTTTTTTAACTAAGCATCTGGGAAAAAAAATCTAATTTTCGGGGGAGAAAAAATTTTGTTTGACGAATTCTAACCTTTTTAACGTTAGCATTTTTAATACACTCGAAACACGTGTTTTTTGTTCCCATTGCAGAGTTCTTTTGAATGAGCCAGTCCTCAAATTTTTCCATTGAGCCGTTTCGGAGATATAGAGGGGCAAAGTTAAATGTGTTTTACAAGATGGCGCCCATACCACGTGACCTATGACGTCATAATTAACATTAAAAAAATTCTCCGAGCCGAAACGATCATTTGATGAAAATTTCCTGTCAATCCGACCAACGGTTGCTGAGAACATTAATTATGAAGTTTTCGGAGGTGCAAAATAGGGTGGAAAAAAAAACCACCTTTAGAGGCCATTTTTCCCCGCAAGCGGGGGTTGGCCTTTTTCGGGAACTGTGGTTGTTGTTGTTTTTCGGTCCCCTTTTTGAAGCAATGTTTTACGGCCGGATGCCCTTCCTGACGCCAACCCTTTTTGCCGCCTTTAACGACAAGCAGGGAATTACCAGTGAACTGGTACTCAAAATAGGGTGGAAGGGTGGAAATAGGGTGGAAAATAGGGTGGAAGAATAATAATAATAAGAAAAACTCTAGCAGTAATAATAGGTTACTCTCCATTCCATGGAGAGTAAACCTAATAATAAAGCAAGGCAAAAGCAAATAAAGAGGAAGATTACACAAACAAAATATACAAAAAGCAAAATCACAACATGTGTGTTGTTACGGATTCGGCCCTTCCGTGGTGGTGGTTTTCATCCACGTGAAACATTTCTGGTTAGGTATTATTATTCTTATCGGGGTTGGAAGGAAACGGTGATTATTGTTGTTTAAAGGAAATGGTTATTGTGATTAAAAGGTTAAAAGCGCTCATGGTAAAAATGAAACAGGAAATCGGATCGTGCACCGGAAGACGTCGAGCGAAGAAGAAGAGGTCGTGAGGCAAAGGTCGGGGAAGAAGTGTGTCGAAGCTCCGTTACGGGCGTGGTCGAGCGAACGTCGCGAGTGAACTTTGAGACCTTGAAAGGAAGTTCGTGCGATAGGTGTTATCGCCGGAGTATTGAGGAACCTGCGGAGTCAGGTATCGGCATTGATGTTCCGGAGAATCCTTGCCTTGAGGCTCTGGCTCGAGTGAAAGCTGTCCGCCATTTTGCCCCGCGCGCTGCGTTCATCGGAAAAGGTTTTTGTCGTGTCAGCTGGTCTTACCCTCCGGTGGTCTGCCGGGGAGGGCTGTGCACTAAAGCGGCGTTTGAAGATTACACGGCGGTTCGCTGATTGAGCGGCGAACGTGTACTTCGGCACGCGTCTTTGGGGATTTTCCATTCTACCGCGAGTTTGCTGGGTGTTGGACCATGTGACTTCTGTGTCGCTTCGACCGCCTACGCCTTGATTGATCTTGATCGGACATTGTTCCAACGATCGCTGGAGCGAAACAATTTCGCCTTGGAGAGTGATAGAGACATTGAGGAGTGCTCAGTTCCATTCCCTGGGAGTGCCGTGAGTTTGAGTTAAGTTACTAGATAAGATGGTACCATCTTAAGATTGATTATATGGTTGATTGCTATCATTGTTGTATGGTTCTTCCTGTGTGCTTTTTAATACATTATTTGGTTTGTGGATAATCATTGGTGTGGTTTCAATATTGATTTCGACACGGAATAAATATTTTTCTGCCGTGGCTCCTCTCGGGGTTCGGAGGTATACCAAGACCAGGAGGTCCGGGAGGAACACGTAAGTGTCGATAAAGCAGTAAAGCTACGAAAGGGTCAGGGTTTAAATCATTCACAAAGTAAAGCTGCACCCACAATTGTGGAACAATATAACTTTTCTTACAATTTCAAAGTTTGATGAAATGAAAATCAATTTTTTCCCCTCAAGTGTGAAGGTTGGTGTCTTTTTATGGCTTTATTTGCACGCTGGAAGATTAAAGTGCCATTGAGAGCAAGAAAAAGACACATGAGAATGAATATTAAAATGTGGAAAATGTTCAATCAATTCGGAATGATTGGCAGGTCTGTGGGCAGTGGGTGTCATTTTGGAAGCTTGTAAAAAGGACCACGAGCACACAACATTATAATTTATGCATTTGAAAAACATTTTGAAGAACTTGCACAGCAGAGAAGCAAGGAGAGACGTCACAACAAAATGGTGAGATATACAGATATTAAACCTACCTTCGAAAATCCCCACGGTCAAATGGTGGTGGCCGCCCAAATGGTTCCATTGGTGGAGGACCCCGGCCATCAGACGTGGGTGGGTGTGAAGGACCGCCGGGCGGGAAGAAAGCAGGGTTAACGTGTGGTGATGGCAGCGGCATGCCAGGGGGCGGAGGTGGGTGTGGAAGCCCCATGTGTAGAGGCAGTCCAGAGGCTGAAGACAGCGTCATTGGTGGGGGTAAGTGGGCCGAATGAACACCAGGAGGGCCTGGTCTTAGTGGGAAGGCTCCAGGAGGTGGAGGTGGTGGTGGGGGTAGTGGCAGGGGACCCTGTGATGGTCCACGGTGATGTGGGAGAGCTAGAGGCAAGAATGGTCCGAAACCTGATGAAGGACCGACAGGAGGCATCGGTGGGGGTGGTCCGCGAAGAGGTTCTCCTGGAAAGCCATGATGGAAGGGCTGTCCAGGAATGATGACAGGAGGAGGGAGTCGGTCTCCACCACGATGTGGCGGGCCCATAATAGCCAATGGAGGTGGGCCTTGCATGGGTGGTGGTGGTCCCATGATGTTAGGTCGGCCCATAGGCAATGAAGCATGATGATTAGGTGGAATTCCACGTGGGGGAAGTTGCACTGCACAAAATACGGAAAAAAAAAATTGTGGATTCTTTGCAAATGCAAAATAAATTCTTGCTTAAATCATAAAACAAAATCAATGTTCAAATTCAGCTTGCTCAGGTGTGATGCCGAATACCAAGCTCTGTCATGCAATCGATTCCAGTGACAAACAAAGCTTAACACCAGAACATCTGAACATATCACAATAAATACATTTTTTTTGTATACTTTGTCTAGGCTCGTAGAAGAACTAACAGAGAGAACATGTAATAAAGGGAGCGGGAGCCAAGAAGGAGAATGAGAAGGAAGCACAACAACAGCAGGGAACAGGGACATCAGGAGATCTGTGGAAGAGAGAGGGCTGGGGCAGGATACTGGGATAAAAAAGATGGACACTACAAGGGATTTCAGCAAAGAAAATAGGGAATTTGGAGGTGGGTTTTGTGGTGGATTGACAGGGGTTGAAAAGATCAAGCTTTTGTATGGGGGAAGATATGAGATGGTGGTGAAGAGCTGTTTTGAAGACCTGGAGGGAGGAATGGGATTGAGAGAGTGTGGGAGTTTGTTCCAGAGGCAGGCAAAAAAAAAAAGAGGAATGAAAGAGTGAAGTTGTGCAGAGAGTCTTGATTTTGGCAGTTTTCCCCAGAAGAGGGTTGCTGGCAGATCTTGTGCATCCTGCGGGACTATTTTTTAGGGGACAGAGCACAGACAGAGCAGAAGTGGCAAGTTCGGAAGGAGTCGGTAGAAGACAGAAAGACCGCCAATCTGCCTGCGGTGAGAGAGTGAAAGGTCCTAAGAATCAGCTTCATCGCAGGAGATTCCAATGATTCTAAAAGCCTTGGTTTCAACAGCGTGAAGACGAGCTAGGTGTGAGGCAGGAGCACCAGCCCAGAATGGAGAGCAGTATTCCATTTAGCTGCGGATGAAAGCTTTGTCAGTAGTGAGTAGCTCAGTAGCTTCACATGACTGAGGATGCTCAGTCAGGGCTGGCTTTGGAGGCCAGCTTGGAAATGTGGTTTTAATGATATAAGCGATGATAGATTTAATAACCTTGCTGATGATTGGGAGCAGGCTGATTGCTCTGTAGTTGCAAGGATCTATTTTTGCACCTTTTTTGTGTAAAGCGGTAATGTTGGCTGATTTCCAAGCTGATGGCAGATTACCTTGAGCAAAAGAGAGGGTGAAGAGAACAGAGAGAGGGTGAGATAGAGCGGCAGAGCAGGATTTTAGGACCCAGCGTGCTGATGCCGTCTGGTCCAGTTGCAGAATCAGTCGCAGTTTGACAAACTTCTCCACCTTGTCGGAGAGAAGGACACAGAGTCCAGGAGCAGCTGGGTACGACTGGGTAAGGTGGGTACATAGAGCGATGGGTTTGGGACATGAGATTTGTAAGCAGACACAGAGTTGAGGCATTCAGACCTTTCATGGGTAAAGGAGGGGATGGAAGGGGAACAAACACCA
Organism: Myxine glutinosa; assembly: GCF_964187855.1. Lineage (NCBI taxonomy): Eukaryota > Metazoa > Chordata > Myxini > Myxiniformes > Myxinidae > Myxine > Myxine glutinosa. The sequence continues at coordinate 181,428,256 of NC_136263.1, read as the reverse complement.
GAAACAGACTTGACCAGATGCAACCAGGATTTGGAGGAGGGAGACAGATTTGAGAGTTCAGTCTTGATATTAGACAGATATTGTTTCCTGGCTCTCCTGAGGGTAGACATAGACAGACTTGTTCTGAGCTTTGTGAAAAGAACTGAAATTGCCTTCAGTTGGATTTGCCTTCCAGGAGGCGAAGGCAAGTTGTTTCAGGGCAACTGCCTCACCACAAGATTCAGTGTACCATGGACGGGAGGAAGGGTAAGACAACTGAAGACGAGATGGGATAAATCTGTGCATGAGAGAGAGCAATTTACTTTGGAAGAATTCCCAGGATGAGTTGATGTCAGAGGTGGTAGAGATGGGAGACCAGTCTCGAAGTTTGATGGCTGCTTGGAGATCATGCCAGTCGGTCTGAATGAAATGCCAGACTCCCACACCATTACTCTTTCCATCTCCACCCATCTGGTCTCCCACACACACAACAACTTCCTTCTCTGCACCAACTCCACCACCTCGACCCCATGGAGCATGAACCAGGGATCAAATCCCAAATATTGTTTTCATGTGTCCCCCAATGATGATTGCATGTACAAAGTTTCATTTAAAAAATGTCTCAAAATGTGGCCGCAATTGCATTTTTTGAAATTTTATTTTTTCACCCCACTCCACGGGCCGTCTCCAAAAATTGTACTGCTCTCGCACCTTCGTACCATGTGATGAACGCAACTACCATGATGGGTGACTTTCTGCACAACCGTTTATGAGGAAATAGCGTGATGGACAAGCAGATAGAGCCGATTACAGTATCGCCCCATTTTTTTATTTTTCAAAAAGTGTGGGGATACAAAGAGTGCTAACAAAAACAGGCAAACAGATAAAAAAGTTAAAAACAATCAAAAGGGGAACCTAGAAGGCTTCTCAAAATGCAAAGCCCGTTCATTTTGATTTGTACTCAAACTAAACTTGACGAAAATAAGTTCAAAAATGAATTGTACATTTTATTAATTTGTGTTCTCCATATTCAGACAATAAAGGTTTTTTGAAATTTTCACGACAAAAGCTCAATTGGTAAAAATGTTACGGGCTGAACAGAACACGCACGTACGCACAACCCCGTTTCTCGCAAGTAAGAAAATAATATAATAAGAATAAGACGTGGTAATAAGAAAATACTAAAAGCCACAAAAAAGCAATGTTACATCTACATATTTTTGCCGTGAGTGGATGAAGCGCTCACAAAATGACGACCAACTACATTCCATTCTAGGACCAAATAATGTTGAGCAATACTAATATCATTTTGTCCAGAGAGGATATCTCCATATGCGCAAGGTGCCCTTTCCCTTATTCCTATCTTCACACAAGCTTCTTTTCCTTCTCCAAATTGCATTATTCTCAATTTAGCCTCGCTACATCCTCTCCCCAGTGCATACTGTTGCGCGATCCCTTCGGTTAACACCAGGGCTCGTGGATGACCAAACGGCTTTAATGGAGGCGACGACCAAATACGGATTTGACTACAAGCACGTGGAGGAAGAATGAAGGGGAAGCAGCGGAAGCACGTACCTGTAATCCGACGGCAGCTCTTGATCCTGCAAATTAATGAACTCGAACACAGAAGGTAAAATGTACAAAAGGAATGATTTATTACGACCCCGATACCATGGAACGCGACAAAAGATAAATAATGATCCTAGATCAGGATCCCGCACACAGACTTCAAATACAAGACACAGGAATGAATTAATAAAATAACTGTCCGACGTGTACTTGTGAAATGTGGTGCGAGCTTATCTGTCCGCCGTGGGTGTCCGTCGTCCAACGCGGTCCCCTCAGACCGCCTCGCTCGCGCGCTCCGCCAGGCCCGGAGCGACCCGCCCCGCTCTGCTCCAGGCTCCACGTCAGACTGCACACGAGGTCCCGCCCGCTCACAGCACCGAGCCTCGCTCCCAGCACCAAAAGCACCACGAAGGGCCAAGCACAGCTCCAAGCTCCGAGCACTGAGCACCTCTCCAAGCACCACGAAGATGACGAACCAACGACCACCAGTCAAGAACGCAGGGAGGAGCGTGAATAAACCCAGGCAAAAAGAGAGCGAGGCACGACGGGTCCAGCGTAGAGGCAAAAAGAAGGTGAATGGCGATCTCCAACACGAAGGGGTCCAGCGCGAAGCGAGAAAATGTCGTCCAGGCAAGTCCTTTTGTCACCTGGCATGTGACGTCAATCCCTTCTCTCCCCCAACCAGAGCCTCAATTCTTTGCGGTCTCTCAAAACTTCTCGCGCCACCGGCCCTTCTCCCCCCCAATCAACAACCTCCTTCTAAGGACCGGATTGGCACCCTCCGCGCTGATTGGCTCAAGGTTCGCGCCCTCCGCGCCAACCAATCACACGTTCCCTAGGCGTGGCTCCAGCACCGCCACGATGCTCGTCGCCCATGGTGGCGTTGTACGCGGCCGCTGCCTGCTTGTCTTTCCAGTCAGTCATTGTAAGGGGAGGGAATTATTTAATGTGTGCGCTAAGCGATCTATCTAATGTCTATGTGAATGCTTTGCCATAAGGGACACACGTTTGGCGACAGAGGGAACGACGAACGAGGGAATTTTATCCATAATCCCTGCACTATTTAGCATGCCCCGCCCCCTCGTGGCTGGGACACATGCAGCTTATACCGACAAACCGGGCTAAACATAGAGCTTATTACAAGGTAGATTCCCTATCGCGACAGTCGAGTTACCTACCTATACAGATCTATCTGGTTCTAGATATTCCTCCACCCAAATTCATAACAATACGTATCTGGAGGTAAATAAAACACCTTACCTGTGCAGTCTTTTGAAAAAGGAGATTGGAAGGGTCTTTTTAATTCTTGTTTTGCATTTCTAAGCACGATCTATATTTCCGAGTGAGCCGCCATTTTGCCAGAATCTCGATATTCCACAACATTGAGATTGTACATGGCATTTGAATGGCGGAGATGGTGTAAAATTTTGTCCAAGTATCGCAAAATTGCAGGCTTTTGGAAACTATAAGAAGGCAATTTGTGTTCTACAGTGTTCGACGACATAAAAAACCTTTAGAGGCCATTTTTCCCCGCAAGCGGGGGTTGGCCTTTTTCGGGAACTGTGGTTGTTGTTGTTTTTCGGTCCCCTTTTTGAAGCAATGTTTTACGGCCGGATGCCCTTCCTGACGCCAACCCTTTTTGCCGCCTTTAACGACAAGCAGGGAATTACCAGTGAACTGGTACTCAATTAGCCGACCTCGGAAGGATGACAGGCTGAGTCAACCCCCCTGGCGTTAATTCAGCGATTGACCGGGATTCGAACCCAGGATCCTAGAATCCTAAGCCGGCATCCTAGGATCCTAAGCCGGCACCCTAGCCGCTAGCCCAACACCAGGGTTCGACTACATAATTAAATTGAAATAAAATAAAGGTTTTAAAGGCTGTAGAAAAAAACATTTTTCAGAGGTTTACCACCCTTGATGCAGACTACCTTAATTTAACATGGTACATTAGCTCCTCATGCCTGTTTATGTTATTTATGACGTCCCTAAAAACAGTAAGTTTCCTAGCTGGAATAATTTTGTTTATAGTTTGACTGCCAGACAGAATAATTTTGTTTATTGTTTGACTCTGCACATGTGCAATCAGGATGAGGTTCTGTCCAATTTGCCAAATTCAGCGACAAACAACTGCTAAACTAAACTAAACTGCTAAACTACAAATAAAGACAGACGGCACTACAAATAAAGCACTTTTCGCTTTGTGTGCGCAGGGTAATGAAATGCTTCTAAAATAATAAATAAAGAGCTTGTTTTTGGAGCACATATATTCTCCTATCAAACAAGCACAACTTGTTTGTGAAAAAACAACAACATTTACAAGGTCAAAATGTACGTTGCATAAGCCAAATAATTATAAAACAATAAAACCCGAAAGACCACCAACCCCCCCCCCCCCCCCCCCATAGACCACCTTAGACCCCGATTTTTTAAATGTCAGGAACAAACTTCGGTACAACACGAGTGGTGAATGTTGTGGTGAAGTTTCATTGAAATCGTGTGTGTAGTTTCAGAGAAGAAGGCAGATATCTATTTGGGGGTGTCCCCCAGTAAACCCCTGTTAGAACTTGATTTTTTTTTTAATGCCCTGAACAATTTTTAATCACAAAACAACAAATATCATTTGTGCCAAATTTGGTCGCAATCCCATCAGTGGTTTCGGTGAAGAAGTTTCAAGTGTTTACGGACTGACGGATTGACGGACGGACGATGTGCCATCGCATAAGCTCCCCTGAACTACGTTCCAGGTGAGCTAAAAACATTGCAGCAACCCAAAATGAAGTTTCGACTCCTACAACTACTTCTTCAACCGCACAAAATAATCATACCTTCTGGTGGGGTCAGCCGAGAAGGAAGTTTATCTCAAATCTTTCACAAACAGGCTGGTCAGGCCTGACGTTTGACTGGAGCCAAATCAGGAATTTGCTATTTGTTCATGGTGCTGGCAATAACTCACCTACTCTTTGTGAATGAAATTGTGGGATATTTAACATTCACCGAAGTAAAGCATCTGCAGATAAACTTAATCTTAAATATTCTAATGCTGGCAAATGAAATCGTGCAATCGACCATTTTAATATCCATGCAAGGGATGACGCACTGTGACAACACCCTGTCGACGAAACACCAACCCGACAGCTTATACTCGTGGCAATAATATAACCCAGACGAGACAGCTCAAAGGAAAGTGAGCTACCTCTGCACCACCCTATCATGACTGACAACAGATTCAGAGCCAGGTTAGAATGATGGATGTAAAAACGGCAGGGTGTTATAATCTTCCCTCACCTGCAATCCTCCCCCTCCTAAAAATTGCAGAATCCTCCACACCACCTAAATACTCCATGTTCCGTCCTTCACTCACTCTTGGTGACTTCCCAAACTTTTCCCTTTTCTTTCCACTCCTCCCACATTCCCTTAAACTGTGACCCTCCTTTCTCTGTGCTCTTATATACAGTGACTATAAAAGGTCTGCACCCCCTTTCAAAAATTTAACCTTTTGTTGCCTTATAGCCTGGAATAAAATTGCATCAAATCAGACTTTTTACCACCTTTCTTTACACATCGTAACCCACAACTTCCAAGTGAAAAACAAATTCTACAAATCTCAAAAAATTAATTAAGCATACAAAACGAGAGAGAATATCTTGGTTGGATAAGAAAAAAAAAAAGTCTTTCACGAACCGGCTGGCCAAGACTAACTTTCGAAGAAGGTTATGGAAGGAATCTGGAATTTGTTCATGGTGCCTGCGATAGCTCACCTACTCTTCACGAAGGACACCATGGGATCGTTAACATCCGCCAACTAATGCCAGCAGATGGAGCGGCCAGTTTAACATCCATCCGAGAAACCGCACACACATTGACGAAACAATCACCCTGCCTGTGAATCAGAAGAATGGCAGTTTTATCGCTGGGCCAAGATTCAAACCCAGGCTAGACACCTTATAAGCGAGTGTGCTTACCTTTAAGCCACCCTGCCAGCCCCATGCTCGGCCTGCTTAAACAGATAAGATCGCAACACAAATATATTCATGATTTTCGAAGTTATTTCAAGATCTGCCGATAACCCTAATCCTAATATTAAAACAACTAATACAACTTATAAAACCGTGTGTGTGCCGATCCTGGACATAGTAGAAAGCTCATTTTGTCAAACAAACATCGGAAGTTGGTAAATCTGCAGATGTTTACCCTGAAAATTGGGTGGAAGAGAAGATCCCGGTGGAGCAGGGAAGCGGTCATTTCCACCACCACTGGGTCGTAGACCCGGAACTGGAAAACGTCCTCTACCACGACCTCCTCCAACTCCACCACCACCTCCCCCTCCCCCTCCCCCTCCAAATGATGGTGGTCGCGTGGAGCTTCCAGATGGCGGCCCCTTGCTGTCGCCAGAGTTTTGGCTTGATTGACCACCTAGTGTGCGACCAGAAAATAGAAATATAAAAAGGTCAACAACAACACTTACAATGAATGATCATTGTGCAAAACATTAAACACATATATCTCAAGACAAAGAAGAGCAGTTCGGGCAATTTAAATTTCATCGCACAAACCTCAGTACCAAGAGCAGGAGGCCTAAAGTAGATCATGACTGCAATCAAAATTTTGGTAACAATTATACACGTAATTGATTCATGTTATTGAGTCGAGGTAGAGAGAGAATGTGTATGTATGCAAAAATGTAGATGTGCACGCACACAAAAAGGTCATGCAGCTAGCGGTTATGGGTCGAAAAGGTCTCCACATCCACCAGCTTCATTTAGCATGAATCAAAGTTAAAAAAAAAAAGGTCTGCCTGAAAATATTGGCCGAGCGAGCCCACCAGGCGATTTGCTATACAAGCCCTCCAGCGAGAACCAATCTGTCCATTTAACGGGTTCATTTGCCAACTTTTATAACTTTTGATGAACAAATCATAGAAACCAACTATAAATGGTGCATGAAAGCATTAGTCATCAAGTGTTTACTCAATACAGTTCAAATTTTTAGGCTTCAACATAACCGCAATTTTTTACAATACAACATTGAACCCGATTAATGTATAATACCCAATTTTCCAACTTGTTGAAAACATTCTCCAGTTGCTGCCGAGTCATTTCATGAATTTTCATTTGTGATCATCGTCCGAAGTACTTCCAAAGAATGTGGTTTTGATGAGTAAACAACAGTTTTACATAGCGCCATAAAATGTAGTCCAATGTTTTCCTTCCCCCCCAAATCCCCCCCCCCCTTAGTTTTACCCCCTTCACTTATATTGTGGTTTGAACAACCAATTCTACCCACTGCTCCACATGCTGGTTCCATACTTGAATTTGGGCCTGGCTCTCAATTTTACTTTCCTGTGCTTCAGCAGAATCTCATGGCTGGACAGTGTAGCCTTCTCTGCAGACTCCCTGCTCCATTATGCAGCACCCCCCCCCCCCCCCGAGCTCCTGACCCTGTGCGAACACACTCCAGCCGAATTGTGTGGCACCTCACTGGCACCTGTTACCTTGCGCTCTCTGGCACTCACTGTCTCAGATCCTCTTCTTGGGTAACCATAGTAACAACACCAAAATTTAGCAATCTGCCATGCTCTTCCGTTGTAGGCAGCAGAGTTGCTACGGTCTCTGCAACTCAAGGCTCAGGGCCCGGAGCGCATCTGACAAATGGCTCCGGCTCACACCTGGGCCACAATCCAAGCCCATAACTACACATTTGCAAATAATTGTTCATTCTGTTGCTTCGATCAGTCACCAACACTGTCAAAGTCTCCATTTCTCATCATCTGAATCCCCTCAGACCTGAATCTGAAATGGGGATTTCCTCCAGTAGGGGGGTGCTGCTCTCACACTCAGTTAACACCCATAATCTTGGTCCATACACTCCATTTAATTTAAACACAACCTCTGTGTCCTCTATTACTACGATCTCAGTCTGCCTACACTAAACTATACATATTAACTGTTTCAAAGCTGTTTGAATGAATGAATGAATGAAAGAATGAATGATCGTTTTACGGCCATTTTCCCCGCTAGAGCGGGGGTTAGCCTTGCGAGCCCCATGACAATCAGGGTTCCCAGGTTGAGGCAATGTTTTTATGGCCGGATGCCCTTCCTGGCGCCAACCCTGAGTCACCTCTTACGATGCGCAGGGATACGGTGTACCTATTCTAAACCGGGGTACACACCGGGATCATTCAGCCCAGCAAGCTGGTACTCAATTTGCCGACCTTGTGAGGCTGACAGGCTGAGTCAACCCCCCTGGTGTTCATTTAGCGATCGACCGGGATTCGAACCCAGGATCCTAGGATCCCAAGCTGGCACCCTGACCGCTAAGCCAACACCAGGCTACGTATCCTTTGTTTAACGATAAATATATTAAACAGGCTCTTCTGCTTAAATAGCTGCATAGGCTCTATTGATTGGGCATGACCTTATCATAGCTACAGTTGAATTTCACTCATTTTAAGCAGAGGTTCAAACCAAAGCATCCATCACTGAACTTCGCAGTGAAGTGGAAGTGATTTTTGCTCATGCCATATACAAGCAGCGAGGATGGTAGATGAAGGTTATGTTAGCTAATTTCCAAGATAATGGAAGATGACCTCAGGCAAATGACAGAGTGAATGGAGCTGAATGTTTGTGAAATACAGGATTATGTCTTTTGATTAAATCAGTCGGCATAGTGACGGATAAAAATGTCAAGGATACGTAGATCAGTGGCATATGCTTACACATTGTGTAAAGCAATAACAAACCATGCTTCATACATAGGTACACAATAAATAGAAACTTTATGATTAGAGACAAGCATCACCGACGTCCAGCTAGATTTCAATTGAGATTTTTATTTCACAGTTTATAGTTATAAAAATTACAATTTTCAAATGCAAGATATCAATTGAGATTTATAAGTTAGATTTTCATTTACAGATGCTTTCCAACGGTTCTGTAATTTCCCTCTGTGTACAGGCTTCGATGTCTGTCGGCACGCAAAATTTCAGCTTTCTACGTCACTCGGAAGGTGCCGAACATTAATATCATTCAGTCAGTAAGTGGTTAGAACGAGCTTTATATATTAAACACGGGTATTGAAGTTCTCCGTCCTGGACAAACACTGTGATGATACCTGTTGTGGAAATCATTCAAGTCCACAACTTTAGTCCATCTGTTGGTTTAATTCCATTAAGACCTTTGACATCATTCTGCAAATACAGGGATGCAATAGAAATAAGGTTTAGCTTCACATAGGTCAATCCACAATATAGTTCAATGAAAGCAAGCGTAATATTCTATGCGGTACGTACCGTTAACGAGTCTACTAGTCAATGTAACATGTCACAGGAGAAGTCGCCTAGAGCAGCGGCCGCATCGGGTCTTATAGCCGCGCCCCCCTAGCGGTGTCAGCGAGCATCACCTGGGTTCAGCATTAATACGATTTCACTACATTCTCCCCACCGTTAGAATTACACTGCCGTGCGGCTAGAATCGAGCGAGGCGTCAGCATTAACAGGGTGCGGAATTATGGTATCAGTCGGCCCAACCGTACCGGTCCAGGCGGCGAATTTCCCTGCTAGCACGTGTCCGAAATTCCCCGGGTACGGCATCACGTAACCCAGAGACCCCGGCGTCGGAGTAGCTGCCGGAGTCAGGTGACGAAGGGGGTACCGCCAAGCCTTCAGGCAAGGGTGGCTGTGGCGAAGGGAGGGTCGGCAGACGTTCAGTGACGGAAGAGTCCAGAGTCTCATAGATTGGCTCGTCCGATTCCTTATAAGGGTCGGTGACTCCGCATGGGGCAAGATGGCGTACGGAGACAGTGGACTCACGCCCATCTGCCGTCATCACATGTGCATGCTCGGGATTAGCCTGGAGTACCTGCACTTTGTCCACTAAGGGGTCGTACTTGCTCGTGCGGACCGCCCGTTTGAGTTAGGCCGGCCCAGGCTCACCGAGCCAACTGGGTAAAGACCGGATACACCCCGAGCTCCTCGGGTGGTGGAAAAGTCTCTCGTGGGGAGTCTGGTTGGTGGCCGTACATAGGAGAGCCCTAATCGAGTTCAGCGCCGCTGGTAGCGACCAAGCCCATTTATCGAGGCCCCGGCTGAGGGTCCAGAGGTTGAGCACGACGGCCCTCCATATAATCCCGTTGAAGCGTTCGATCTGCCCATTCGCTTGGGGTCTGTACGGCGTGGTATAACTAGAAGCGACGTTATTTTGGAGCAAGTAGCCTCGCACTTCCTGAGACAAAAAGACCGCACCCCGATCTGTATGCACGTAGGCCGGGTACCCAAACATAGAGAACAAATTCTGCAGGCATCGCATTACCGTGGCAGCCGTCATATCCACGCACGTATAAGCAAAAGGAAATTGCGAGTACTCATCGACGATAGTGAGCAGATAGCGAGAGTTACTCGACACCGGCAACAGGCCCTTGAAATCCATCGCCAATCTTTCCCACGGCCTCGTAGCCCTAACCAGTGTCCCCAGGGGAGGGTTATAGAAACGTGGTTTGATTTCTGCGCATATAGCGCAGTCGCGACAGATACGGCGGATATCGTCAATCGAGTACGGCAGATTACCACTACGCACAAAATGAGCGAAACGCGTCAGCCCGGATGCCCTGCAGTTTCGTGCAAAACGCGTAGGCCCTCCAGAGTGACGATACCTGCGCACGTAACCGGTCTCGATAAGGCGTCGGCGACCTGGTTATCCTTCCCCGGGCGGTATTTGATAGTGTAGCAGAAGTCGGCAAGCTCTATACGCCAGCGAGTGATTTTCTCATTCTTAATGCGCTGGGCGTGTCAGGTGTCGTACATGAACGCAACACTTTGTTGGTCCGTGATGATTTGGAAGCACCGCCCGAGTAAGTACGGGCGCCATTGCCGAATCGACTCGTCGATCGCGTACGCTTCCTTTTCGACAGACGAATGTCGCCGCTCAGCGGAGGTAAGAGTCCGTGAAAAGAAAGCCACCGGGCGCCCTCCTTGGGAGAGGGTCGCCGCTATGGCATGATCCGAGGCATCACTTTCTAGGACGAAAGATCCGCTCTCGTCGATCGTCGCCACAGCGGCACTGGCGATGTCGGCCTTAAGGCCCTCAAAGGCCACTAAAGCGGCCGGACGCAGAGGGAATGTGTCGCAGGCCACAAGGGGGTGAAGTTTTGCGGAGAAATTTTGGACCCACTTAGAGTAATGGGCGAATAGCCCGAGAGCGCGCTTCAGGGACGCCCGATCGCTGGGAGGGGCCATGTCGAGCAGAGGTTGCAGACGCTCCTTATCCGGAGCGACAGAGCCATGGGTCACAGTGTACCCCAGAAGATTTATCTTGCGTAGGGAGTATTGACACTTAGCCTCGTTCATGGTTAAGCGATACCTCTGCGCGACCTCGAGGAAGCGCTTCAGATTAGCATCATGGTGCCCTTGGTCATACCCACAAACCGTAAGATTGTCGAGATAGACGAAAACATCGGTCAAGTTCTCCCTCGCAATGAGGTCATCCATGGCCCTCTGGAAACAGGCGACCCCGTTCGTCACCCCAAAAGGCAATCGAGTAAACTGGTACAACCGTTGCCCCGACTCAAAAGCGGTATAGATACGATCTGCCCTAGAGATAGGGATCTGATGATACGCACTACGGAGATCGAGAGTGCTGTAGACCGAGTATTGGGCCACCTGTCGCACCAGCGCGTCCATCCCCGGAAGGGGGTAGGCATCCAGCTGTGTAAAACGGTTAATCGTTTGGGAATAGTCGATTACCATGCGTCTGCGGTGTGCTTCGCTTCGCACCACTAAGACCTGGGCCCGCCACGGCGACCGGCTGGGTTCTATGATGCCGTCTTTCAAGAGCTGAGCTGTCTCTCCCGCAATGAATTGCATGTCAGCTCGAGAGTAGCGCCGTGATTTTACCGCTACAGGAGTACAGTCGGAGGTTAAATTGGGGAACAGCGAAAGTGGCTGGATTTCCATTTTCGCTAGGGCACACACAGCAAGCGTGTCAGTCCCACCAACAGCAAGCATGTCTGGCCCACCAAACTCCATTTCCAGTCGTCCATGCCGCTTAAGGAAATCGTGTCCTAACAGAATGTCAGCACATAAAGCAGGTAAGACCATGAGGTGTACATCTGGGAAAACCCGTCCCTTTATCACGAGTTTCAATCGACATTCCCCCTTCGTGCTGAGCCGAAGTCCCTGGGAAGCCATGAAGATCCGTCTCGTAGTCCCCAAGACCTGCCAACCATGCCTGTGCACTAGTCGCTGATCGATAAAACTATCCGTAGACCCTGTATCCACCAAGGCACGCACACAATGGCCCTCGACCATGAGGGGAATTACGGCTTGAGCCAGGCCGGACGAGCCTGCTGGGAGTGGGACCGAACCTCCCGAGTGAGTCGGTCGCGCCTCGCGGGTGGGTCCTATGCCAGCCGCAGTTTTCCGGGCATCAGAGGGTGCCCGTGGAGTTTCGTATAAGTTGTCAGGGAGCGTTTCCATGCAATCAGCAGTGTTGCAGTCGTTGCTGGAGTATTCGTTGTTCATGGGGCATTCGTTAAAGCTGTCAGAGAGCCTTCCCATGCATTCCGCAGTTTTGCCATTCAAAATAGCCGTTTGACGAGTATGGGCCTCCATAGTCTTGCCATTCAAAATCGCCGTTTGACGAGTATGGGCCTCCGTAGTCTTGCCATTCAAAATCGCCGTTTGACGAGTATGGGCCTCCGTAGTTTGTACCAAACGCGTGTCGCCGCCAGAGGACGCTGTACGCTCTTGAGAGACGTAGCGTGTACGTACCGCCCGGGTTTGGCGAGGCCCCAAAGTCCCTCGCGTTGCCCGGAGTCTAGTCAAGGACGCCCGTTCCGTGTCCAATTGAGGATGAGACTGTTGTGGCTGTTCGATGTCTCTTGCCAAGGTCGATTGGGCGACCAGGGGCCCGCAAGGAGGGGCACTGCCCATCAAAGCCGGGTAAGGCGCCGTGTTCCGTGCTCGGCCCATAGGCTCTGCAATAAGCCCATTCAAGGTCGCGCGCGGCCGCGAACCGTGTGCGGTTTTCCGGCACACTTTTGCATAGTGCCCCTTTTGCGAGCACAAATGGCATATTGCGTCCCGAGCCGGACACACTGACCGGTGATGTCGTTGACCCCCACAGAAGTATCATGTGGCTCCGCGTAAGGCCTTGGGTCTGGCCATAGCGGCAGCCATCAGGATCCCCGGATCCTCCGCCGGGGCAACCTGGAGTTCCGCGAGCGGGTCCGTTCCCGGTTCATCGGCGGTAGCGCTCTCCAGCCGTGCGTGTAGCGAGGTCCCCGCCAAGAGGCGCGTGCGATCATAGTCGTTCGACTGCAGCCGCGCTTCGGTATATATTTTTCCTCGTTCTAGAGCCGCCGTGAAGGTCAGGTCGGTCTTCTCCAAGAGCTTGAGCCTGAGGTCCTGAGAGGAGACTCCGGAGACGAAAGCGTCTTGGAGAAGGTCAACTTGAACCTGCTAGTGAGTCCGTGGCTCCTGGGTGCTGTCTAGCAGGAGTTGCCGGAGCTCCTGGGCATAGTGATCCATCGGCTCGTTTGGTTGCTGGCGTCGTGATAACAGCAATCGCCGAGCATACACCACGCTTTTTCTTTATGTACAATCGCTTGAGCTCCGCAACAGCGAGGTCGTACGTCGCACATCGCGCGATACTGTTGTACACCTTGTAGTCGACTTTGGACTGGAGCGCTGCTAGCTTCGCGGCAGCTGTCGGCTCGACGTCCTGGTCAGCGAACTGGTTCTCCAAAGTTTTCAACCAGTGAGTCAGTTGCAAACCAGCATCCGGGGCTTGCGGGTCGGCGCAGAATTGCGAAACCACCAGCATCTTGTTTCCCGCCATGTCCGTAGATATTAATGGAATTAAGTGTTGTGGAAATCATTCAAGTCCACAACTTTAGTCCATCTGTTGGTTTAATTCCATTAAGACCTTTGACATCATTCTGCAAATACAGGGATGCAATAGAAATAAGGTTTGGCTTCACATAGGTCAATCCACAATATAGTTCAATGAAAGCAAGCGTAATATTCTATGCGGTACGTACCGTTAACTAGTCTACTAGTCAATGTAACATGTCACAGGAGAAGTCGCCTAGAGCAGCGGCCGCATCGGGTCTTATAGCTGCGCCCCCCTAGCGGTGTCAGCGAGCAGCGAGCATCACCTGGGTTCAGCATTAATACGATTTCACTACAATACCGTCACTACTGCAAACACACCAGTGCCTCTAACAGTGCAAAGATGTCCAGGTCAAATGTTGCGATGATGCCAAGGTCTGAAAACAACAGTGATATTTCCTGGTTGTGATTGGTGGGGCTAAAGACGTGTCAATGTGGCAGATCAAACCTGTTGCTTCCAGATATATATATATATATATATATATATATATATATATATATATATATATATATATATATATATATATATAGGAGATCCGCAACTCTATATATATATATATACATACATATATACATACATATATACATGTATATATATATATATATATATATATATATATATATGGCTATATATATATATATATATATATATATATATATATATATATATATATATATATATAAATGGCTCTTCCTTCTGTATGCATTTTCTACACACATCACACATCTCACACACATATCACCATACATACTTGACTGATATACATGCCTGCTGTTTTTGTAGACTCAGAAGAAGACAGACCTTTGTTGGTCGAAAGCTTGTCGACAATTAAAGATCGACGTCCTGAAGCTACGTCCGCGTCTTATTTAATCTAACGATTATATATATATGGTGATTATATATATATATATATATATATATATATATATATATATATATATATATATATATATATATATATATTATATATATATATATATATACATATATACAGTGGAACCTTGACTTACGAGTGCCCCAACTTACGAGTTTTTCGAGATACGAGCCGTCACTCTGGCAGTTTATTGCTTTGAGATGCGAGCCGAGATCCGAGTTACGAGCTTTCGCCACCCGGTCACGTGGTTATCTTGCCGTGCACGTACAGTATCTCTGTCGTAGTATAGCGCTGCATTTTAGTCAAACTCGGTATCGTTTTGAGCGCACGGTTCAGACCTTCAAGAAAAAGTTTATTTTGTAAAAATCGAGCCACGCGTTCAAAAGATATGACCGGTTTTGTTCGCCGGCACGTCGGCGCTCGAATCGAATCGAGTTAAAACGAACACTGCCGTTGTCGGGTCCGTCTGAGACAACCACCGGGCCTAGAACGCTGGGACCGGTCTCGTTGGATAGGCCTGGATCAGATCTCGAAACGCTGGAAGCTGCACCTCTCTGTGATATAATCTTGTGGACCATGACAAGAGATCGTGCGACACGTGGTTATCTTGACGTGCACGTACAGTATCTCTGCCGTCAACTTGTTCAGAGTGCCGGCGATAGCTCGCCTTCTCTTTGTGGAAAACACGGTGAGATCCTTAACATCCAACAACTAATGGGACGCAAACGGGGCGCCCAGTTTAGCGGTACACACATTGATGAATCACCCTGCCTGTGATTCACCCATGACAGGTTATAGCTGGGTCGGGATTCAAACCCAGGCTGGACAGTTTAGACTTTAGAGTCAAGTGTGCGTACCTCCAGTCCAGGCCATCCTGCCAACTTGTATGCTGCATACAGGTGAAATATAAAGCGCGAGATATTTTTTATATATACTGTATATTTAAAAAAAAATTGGTGTGGTTTTTGGCGGGCTGGAACGGATTAATAGCATTTCAATGCATTTCAATGGGGAAATTTGATTTGAGATACGAGCAATTTGAGTTACGAGCTCGGTCACAGAACGAATTAAACTCGTAAGTCAAGGTTCCACTGTATATATATATATATATATATATATATATATATATATATATATATATATATATATATTGTTACAGACACGACTTTGATGTTAAAGTGGGCCGAGCGGAATGGCCGTCGTGTCCGCACAAATTACCCGACTATACTCGACGTTGACGAAGTCGCGCGATGCTGGCTCAATAAGAAAAAGAAGACACCCGGCTGGATTACAATAACACAATACGACACCAGGGGTTCAGTTCTCAAGACCTCCGGAGGAGGTTATATTAAGGCGGAAGGTTAGATTACAACTACAAGAGGGACAGCATAGAAAGACAAGCACTTAGACACACTCTTATATTAACCCCAACAGACGACAGATAAACGGGACAAAAGGCTGACTCACACGGGGATTGATGGAAAGGACAGGCGGGTAGCGATGGCTCCAGGTGCACCTGGGCTCAAAGGTCAGAATCGACTCGGTCCGGTCCAGAGATGCGGGGAGGTCGCAGCGCTCGGATGGCGTCTTGTCTGCTCAAGCTGGGGGCGCATCTGACTCAGCGCTCGCAGGTGGCTTTCCTTCTCCAAGCTGGGTGCGCATCTGACGTCACATCCGGCGCGGGGCCGCGTATATCCGGCGGGGAGTGACACGCCCTCGGCTCGTTAGCTCCGCCTCGTGGAATCGGCACGTTGCTTCTCATTGGGCGCGTGCGGGGGGTTTACCAGGCTCCGCCCTTGACGAGGAGCTGACAAGGAGCCCCTTCGTGGTAACCCCGTGGAGCGCATGGTCTATGGCGCTAATCGAGCCGGTGTGAGGACGCATCCTCCCCCGCTCCGCCGCCATCTCCTCTGTTGTTGTTGTAATTGTTGGGGAAGAAGATGGAAGGAGGTATGGGAAAGGTCCTAAACTCACTACTGATGCCATATAATCACATTCTGGTGCAACGAAGAGTCATAATTAATGGAAACGAGGCCTTAACTGACATAGATTAAGAATAACTAGGAAGATGTCCGAAAGTTGTCTACGTGTGGTGCGGTGGACCTGGGCACGACATTTAATGGGGGAATAAGGGGAAGGTAGGCTCTACTGATTGTTATTTACATGCAATGGGACTAGGGAATGGGGGATTGGGGAAAGTTGGGGAGTATTGGAGAAAATAGGGGAATATTTACAAGCGGATATGGAGGCCAAATTCCATATTCGCAACATTGCACCCTTCTCTACCCTCGGGGCGTCCCGACCCGATAAATTTTTACCTACTTTAGTGTGGCACGCAATGTAGTTCCCTCTACTATTAACTCTACCCTGAGTGCGACAGTTTTACAGATATTCACAAATGAGTAAATATGTCCCCCTGCGACGTTGCACCCTTCTCCTCACAGAAACACACCCACAGGATAACCGAATCCGGAAAGAATTCGCAAACTAAACATACAGCCGGTAGGGAGCATTATTTACAAGACTACGCTGCTATTTACACTACGATCCAGGACCTGTTTTTGTAGGAACACATGCAGATGTTATGCATAGAGAGAGCGCGCTTGCCAACATCGATACACCAACCCACGAGTGCTCTGTGGCCGACGGCCTTTAATAACGTGCAGAGCACCCTTCCCGAGCATCAACAGCACCACCCCACCACCAATCGGTGCAGTCACCATTGTTCATTGGAATAAAAATAAATTCGACAACCCCTAACCCTGCAGGTGTCTCTTGCTCTTCTTGTGGTGCACTTGGTGGTGTTAACTATTAGTGGTTCACCTGTATGGCATAGGTGCCACGTTGATCCATAGGTCCATCCCCGGGTGGTGCTTGGCCGCAAACGAACTGCGGTCCATTGTGGGTGGCCACAAACATTGCGGTCCATATGGTGTATCGATCCCGGCAGCAAACAGCGAAAGTGCAGGCCCACAACTGCGCAGCCAGCACCTCTCTCTCCTCTCTCTCTACCCCAAAGCCAGATCCTCGGAGGTGGGAGACAAAAGAAGCAGACAAGTGAGTAAGGTGGTAAGGGCGCAAAAGTGCACGCAATATAAGGTAATGCACACTGGGGGCACATGGGAACCAGGTGAGACAGGTACGTTCCTATCGTACGCCCCCCCCCACCAGGTAACCTACATGGCCCCTCCCTTACCCCTTACTGTATCCACACAACACAACACTACCCATAAACATCTACTTTACAAATCAACAAACATCCCTACTGTCTTCCCCGTTCCTCCCATAAACCAAATTCGTCTTCTCTCCCTCCTAACCAATCAAATTTGCCATTTTCAACTCTCATCAAAATTTGCCATTTTCAACTCAACATCAAAATTTGCCATTACCAATTCATCATCAGTCCCTCCTAGGGAGGGAGAGATGGAATCACCCCAATGTCTCATCCACGTCGTGATGCGTCTCACAAATCCTCACAGCAATCTCATTTCCTGCACAAAACAAAGAAAACACAGGTGTGGAGTCATCATCATCACCACAGGTAAGTGGCTGCGTATGGTGCGACAGGTTCTTCAATCCTAACTATTTCCTAAATGACTTTAACAACTTTACACTACCCGGGGTCTTTCTCCGGCCAAACCATTGGCCCTCTTACTCTATGGGTTCTAAAAACCAATTCCCATTGGCCAAACTGTGGTGCTCTTCAATTTGGGGTCTCACTCCCCCGATTCATCTCCCGGTGCCCTCGCACAATTTCTGGGCTGCGGCGTGTACCTCTCCCAGTGGGTCTACCCACCTGCACACCTCCACCACTGCAGTTGCCTCCGAGCTTACCTGCTCCTTACCCTAACCTAACTACCTGGGGCAGGCCCTCTGGCGCTCTCCCCACTCGGTGCCCTCTCTGGCACTGGGCTGCCCGATCCACACCCGGGATCCTCAGGCACCCACTCACAACTACCGGCTCCCAGAGCCCACCTGCGGCCTCACCTGGCCGACATCTTCACAGTGGTGGAGTGCCCAACCAACTACACACACTAACAGGCTACACGCCCAGCCATTTCCACAACACTAATGCACCCATCCACAACACCATTCTGCAACCGCACCACAGATGCCAATATCCAACCACAATTTACCTGTACCCTCTACCTAACACTTACACTACCCGCCCCGGGTATCCGTGATGGGGGTCCACTCTTCCCCCATTCACACCTTCGCACCATGCACACCACTCCGTACCACTCACTCCAACTCTCTCCACACACCTGTACTTGCACACCTGTGCTCTCATTCTTGGTGCCGCCTGCACCCTTCTCTCCCCAAGCGCATTCGCGCTGATCCACACACTCACTACTCACTCACTGCTCCACACACCTGTCCAGTTGCACACCTGTGCAATCACACCTGTTCAATTCTCACACAGCATCATCTCATCTAACTACTCCCTTCTGAAACTTGCGCTTCCCAGTCGTCCCTTTAAACTATTGCGCTCCCTCGTCATTATCATCCACTCTAATCTACCTGCGTCCCCACTACAGGTATCAGTCACTAACTAACCTTAACGTTACCTAATGTCATCTTCGCTAGATCCCTACACACCATATCCTAACCCACCCGGGCTAGTTTTCACTGCCATACACCCCATAAGCTATTGCTCCTTTGCCCCACACATGGGAAGGGTGGCAGGGATGCCATCCCACCACATCGGGGGTCTCTCACTACCAATTTTGCACATCAAATTTCAACAAATTAAAAATTTGCCAATCACTGCCCATCATCTGCCAATCACTACTGCCAATCCCTTGCCAATCATCAAATTTTATTTTTCTCTAATTTTGGGTCCAAAACACTAACCTCATCACCCAGTCGACTCACTAATACCTCTCGGTGCGCCAATCCCTGTCCAAAGCCGGGCTTCGTAAAGCCAAGCAATGGATGCTGGTTGTTTTGTGCCAGCGGCTGGATGCGTCCGGCACTCGGTGCAGGGACGGGGGCTTACCCGTGCCGAGATCCCACACACCACCTCGGCGTGGAGCCATCCAATGCCCCGATCTAGACCTGCCGGCACGTCTCACCAAAAAGTGGTCGCCATGACGACCCTTTCTATCGGGCTGCCAGCTCCGCCTAGTGGAGCCTGGACGCGGCCGTTCAAAGCGAGGCCCAGCACGCACCGAGGGCCCGACTCGGCTATAAGTCGTTCTAAACTCTACCCCGTCTAACGTCGATGCTTCACCTGCATGCTTACATCCCGCAGCCCGTTCCTTGCTCACACATCCAGCCGTGCCCATGCTCCTCGTACCTTTCCTTACACACCCAGGTACACTCATTCCACTCACAGCCTTGGTCACACACCTGACCACCGAACACTTTGGCACACATTCGTTGGTCGCACACCTCACCAAAACACCTCTTCGCGCCCCCTCCTCAGTCACCTCCTCTGTGACAATCACAGGTGTGCTCTCATTCGCACACCCAACCACGTGCCTCACCACCAACTCCAGCGTGCATTCCCACTCACGCTCTACCATTCCAGGTGTGCATCCTTCCATCCCAGGTGTACATCCTCGCTCACCTGTCACAACTAACTCACGCTCCATGTCACTCTCACTACTTTCACCTCCATTCCTGACAGCGCACTCACCCTTACTCTTGACAGCACACTCTTTCCTCATGCGCCTGTCCGTCACACACCTTTCTCGCACACACTCTCCCGTTACACCCTCTGTAACACTCACCACAGCTGTGCATTCTTCCTTGCCTTTGACAGCGCACTCTTTCCCCATGCACCTGTCCGTCACACACCTTCCTCGCGCACACTCTCCCGTCACACCCTCTGTAACACTCACCACAGGTGTGCATTCTTCCTTGCCTTTGACAGCGCACTCTTTCCCCATGCACCTGTCCGTCACACACCTTCCTCGCGCACACTCTCCCGTCACATCCTCTGTAACACTCACCACACCGCGCTTCCATGTGCCCCCTCGCACACGCGCTACGACCGACTCACTCTCGCCAGCACCCTCACTCCTTGGCACGCATTTTTTCCTCACACACCCCAGAGTCGGACTTTCTCGCACACCTCCTCTTTCGCACACCAGACCTGTCGCACACTTCACCAACGGCCTCTCACGAACACCCGGGTCTATCTCGACCCCCAAGCCTCTTAAATCACCTGGCGCATCATACGCACGACCATATTGGTCACCACTTACACCGGGTCCTCTTCCTCTTCGCTTCTCCTCCATCACCTGCGAATCCCTCATCCGGTTAATGAGCACATCATCACGATCCAAACACAGACTTTGGACCAATTCTTTTATCTCCTCTTTTATCTCTTTCTTATCCCCTCTCCGTCGCTTCTTAATTTCGCTCATCCCTTCTTCCACTTCTTCTAATTTGTGCTTCACCTCTTTTATTCCCCGGTACGTCTCCTCAAGCTCGTCCTCCAAGGCTACCTTGACCGTTTCCATGTGCGTCCTCACCTGCCGGTCCTTCGTCTCCATAACCTCTATCACCTCGTCCAGCCTCGTTGTCAGTCCCTCACGTACCATCTGACATTCCCTCTTTGTCGCTATCAAGTCGTTTTTTATGTCGTTTTGTGTCGCTTTTAACCCTCCTAATACCGCAGTGTTCCTTTGAACCTGCTCCACTAACTCCGTTTGTCCCACCGTCAGCTGCTCCACCTCCTGCGTCAGGTCCTCTATGCCCCCTTGTAACTTTACAGTCCCCTTTCTCACCTCCTTCTCCATGTGCTCCTTACAGTGCCTCACCTCCTCGCGCACTCCTCCGACCTCCTCACTCACTCCTCTTCTGATCTCCTCTCCCATCACTTGCATCTCCTGCCCAGATGCCACCCTCATCTGCTCCATTTCCTCCCTGTGAGCATCCAGTTTGGTTTCTACCCCCATTCTGACCCCCTCTATCTGCTGCTCCATTTGTTTAACTTCCCTTTCCGCTTGGTCCCTCATGTCCCTCAATTTGCCTTCCATACTGTTTTCTAACCCCTCTAACCCATTTTTCACTCCCTCTATCTGATTCTCCTGGGCAGCCATTCTGTTTTCCACCCCCGTTAACCCATTCTTTACCTCTTTTATCCCGTTGTCTAACCCCTCAAAATTATTGTCTAACTTCCCAAATTTCTTGTCTAACTCCTCAAAATTATTGTCTAACTTCCCAAATTTCCTGTCTAATCCCTCAAAATTATTGTCTAACTTCCCAAATTTCCTGTCTAATCCCTTAAAATTATTGTCTAATCCCTCACCGGTACCCCTCGCTTCGTCCCTCATTACCCCCATTTGGCCCTCCATCCTATCCATTTTTGCATTCAGTTGGGTCAAGAATAATCTGAGGTCAAACCCGGTTTGCCCAGCGTCCCCAGCCGCCACCGCAGGCTCGCCCTCCGCGGCGCCGCTATTTTGGGCCCCTTCAACCACGTGAGCGAGCGCGCCATTTTGCGCGCCCGCTACTTCGTGCGTGACGGCGCTATTTTGCGAACCTGCCGCCCTCACTGCTTCGCTCTCCTCTTGTCCCTCAATTTGGTCCTGGACCGACCCTGCTTCACTCTCCCCTACCGGACCCCAGCCGTCTTGATCCGCCATAGCGCGACTTTCAAAATTCGAGTTTCGTAAAACAAATCCAAATTTTTTTTTTTTCGTTATAATTTCGGCGAGCGCAGTAACCGCGGGACCGCGCTCCGGCTCGATTTTGTCGAGCGCAGTACGCGCTCCGAACCGATTTTCCCTCCCAAAATTTGGGCCTAACTAATTTAGTCCCGGGTCCGAATCTCACTCCTCGACACCAATTGTTACCGTACTAACACAATTGGTGTCCAAAATTTGGGCTAAATAAATTTAGTCCCAGGTTCGAATCCAACTCCTGACAACCAATTGTTACAGACACGACTTTGATGTTAAAGTGGGCCGAGCGGAATGGCCGTCGTGTCCGCACAAATTACCCGACTATACTCGACGTTGACGAAGTCGCGCGATGCTGGCTCAATAAGAAAAAGAAGACACCCGGCTGGATTACAATAACACAATACGACACCAGGGGTTCAGTTCTCAAGACCTCCGGAGGAGGTTATATTAAGGCGGAAGGTTAGATTACAACTACAAGAGGGACAGCATAGAAAGACAAGCACTTAGACACACTCTTATATTAACCCCAACAGACGACAGATAAACGGGACAAAAGGCTGACTCACACGGGGATTGATGGAAAGGACAGGCGGGTAGCGATGGCTCCAGGTGCACCTGGGCTCAAAGGTCAGAATCGACTCGGTCCGGTCCAGAGATGCGGGGAGGTCGCAGCGCTCGGATGGCGTCTTGTCTGCTCAAGCTGGGGGCGCATCTGACTCAGCGCTCGCAGGTGGCTTTCCTTCTCCAAGCTGGGTGCGCATCTGACGTCACATCCGGCGCGGGGCCGCGTATATCCGGCGGGGAGTGACACGCCCTCGGCTCGTTAGCTCCGCCTCGTGGAATCGGCACGTTGCTTCTCATTGGGCGCGTGCGGGGGGTTTACCAGGCTCCGCCCTTGACGAGGAGCTGACAAGGAGCCCCTTCGTGGTAACCCCGTGGAGCGCATGGTCTATGGCGCTAATCGAGCCGGTGTGAGGACGCATCCTCCCCCGCTCCGCCGCCATCTCCTCTGTTGTTGTTGTAATTGTTGGGGAAGAAGATGGAAGGAGGTATGGGAAAGGTCCTAAACTCACTACTGATGCCATATAATCACATTCTGGTGCAACGAAGAGTCATAATTAATGGAAACGAGGCCTTAACTGACATAGATTAAGAATAACTAGGAAGATGTCCGAAAGTTGTCTACGTGTGGTGCGGTGGACCTGGGCACGACATTTAATGGGGGAATAAGGGGAAGGTCGGCTCTACTGATTGTTATTTACATGCAATGGGACTAGGGAATGGGGGATTGGGGAAAGTTGGGGAGTATTGGAGAAAATAGGGGAATATTTACAAGCGGATATGGAGGCCAAATTCCATATTCGCAACAATATATATATATATACACACAGACTTGGCATTTAATATGGAATATATATTTTTCATGACTTGGGTTTACTTTCTTAACTCAGTATATCAATCTGGTGAGTTTCTTTTACACTTTGGTGATTTATTTGTTAAAAGAACCATGTCACTGATTGTCTGTCGCAGCAAGAAGTCAACAACAGGATTATATCACAGGTGGCGTGGCAAAATGTACGGACAGGTGCATTTGATGATTGGCTTCACAGTCGGGTATACAAGGGTTGTTGCGTTCTGAATTGGTGGAAAACAACTGCTGCACGTCTCCAAAAGTTATTGCCGCTTCCTCTGGAGATGGTCCGTCAACTCGACAATGCTGTTTGTCATGGAGTGGTGGCTTTACGAAATTACGGCATGAAATAGCGTGCTATTGCTCGGCAGTATGGCATCACTCAAGGTCAGGTGTCAAAGATCCTGAAACGAAATGCTCAGAGGGGTGTCCCTACTCCAATACCAAGGCCAGGACGTCCCCGCAGAACCACAAGGAGGGATGATCGCCAGCTGCACCGGTTAGTCCGCAATGGCCGTACCAAGTCAGCTAATCGGCTTAGGGCTGAGTGGCAGCAACTGACAAATGTGCCTGTATCCAGAAGGCTAGTCAACCAATGACTGGTTCAAGCAGGCTATCGTGCCAGGCATCCCCTAAGAAAGCCACGCCTGACCAGACAACACCGCCAGCGCCGATTGCAGTGGGCCAGAGAGCACCGTCAATGGCAGCCAGGACACTGGAATCAAGTAATCTTCAGTGACGAGTGTAGATTTCTGGTCTATCGTCAAGATGGCCACGTCCGAGTGCACAGACAAGTGCATGAAGCCTACAACGAAGATTGTATAGTGCCAAGAGTCCAAGCTGGAGGTGGTGGGGTGACCGTTTGGGCTGCTTTTCATGCAGGGGGTAAAACTGACCTGGTTGTTCTGAATGGAAACCTGAACCAGTTCAAGTACAGGGCCATTCTGGAAGAAACATTGCTTCCATTTGCTCGTGCAGCCTTTCGAGGAAACTTTGTCTTCCAAGATGACAATGCACGGCCTCATTGTGCTCGCATGATCCAACACTTTCTTGCTGACCGTGGTGTAGAGCATATGGAGTGGCCTGCCATGTCCCCGGATATGAATCCGATAGAGAACTTGTGGGCAGAATTAACGCGTCAAATCGACCACTTGGACCAGCAGCCGACCTCTGTGCGTGAATTGCAGCAGGCTATTGTCACTGCATGGCAAGCGATTCCTGTCCAAACCTTGGCAAATCTCGTGAACAGCATGCCTCAACGTGTACGTGCTCTCCTGAATGCTCGTGGGGGTTACACGAAGTACTGAACTGTAATTTTACTGTCTGTAATCCCAGTCGTAATTTATCTTTTGTTTTTGTTAAAAAAAATTTGGCTAATGTGCAAAATAAAGAGATACTTCTGGAAAACGTACAGAAGTTTAACACAGTACTGTCCATGAATTGAGTTCGATATCAGTTTACATCACTTTCAAGGATCAATTTATTTGTTTTGAAATGTCAAATGTGGTTTTTGTTTCTTTTAAAAGTCACATTAACAAAATCTAGAATAATTTCAGCATAATTCCAATGAACTTTTGGTTCTAAGACATCTTGAAAAGTAAGTTCACCCCCACAAAAAAAATATTCCATATCAAATGCCAAGTCTGTATATGTAATATATATATATATGTATGTATGTATGTGTGTATATATATATATATATATATATATATATATATTGTTGCGGTTTTGAGATCCCATACTTGTAAATATAACATCATTAAAGGTTAAAGGTTGCACCCCATAGGTAGGCCACAAGCAACACGTAGGTCACCATCGGACGTCAGTTATTTCATAGTATGTGTTTAGATAAGGCCATTCCCAATAGTTGCATCTGCGTTGCGTAAAACAAATAAGTGTAGGCCCATTTCGTTCATTTTGGCAGACTCCCTCCAAGCGACGCCGTTAAGCGCTCTCCGGTCTGTGCCCCATCGGCCCTCGCAATTTGTTACGCTCCTTGGCCATCAGCCTTTGCTGCCCTTGGGCTCGCTCAAACCAGCTCAAAAGCCACGAGGTGAGGCCCGAAAAGGGGGGCGGAGCGCAAGGATGGAGGTGCGGCCACGTCAAACAGCCATCAAGGCGGAGCCGGTAAGCCATCACCAGCCAACTAGGGCTGAGGTGAGATCGCCTGACCGGGCGTGGTTGGGGCTTCCAGAGTGTTCGCTGGCTTGGCTTATAAAAGCACTGACCCAAAGCCCTCATAAGGACTGACTGGGTGAGCTCGCATGAAAAGGACTGGCGAGAAGAACTTCATGGTATAAAGAGTGCATTCGGAAGGACTGTGCGGAGAGGACTTACGTGCTCATTACAAAGGACTCGAGAGAACTTATCGTGGTTGAGAGGACTTTAGGGGGCGAGCGCGTTGTTGAGAGGACTCGTGCCAAGAGAGAGTGGAGAGGAGATGGTAAAAGGACTCGTTGGAGCGCGCGCTAAAGAACGGCGTTACAACGACTTATTGCAAGGACTCGCGTTATGAGCCTTGATTGAGGCGGCTGCTTTGGAAGGACGTGTGTGAAAAGCGCTTCCTATAACCGCCAGTTTACCGACCTTCCCCTGTATAATTGTCTGTTCGCGCCTACGCTACGCGGAGAGCTGTCTGCCGTCCACCATCATCGCCTGGTACGGGTCGAGGACCGGAGCCGGACTGGAGCCTGAACGCCATCGCCGGACCTTCCACCCTACCTTCTACATCCCCGCGTGAGTCTGCATCTGAGACCGAATCTGAGAGTGATCGGGCCCGTGTCCAGGGAATATAATAAGACTGTTATTAAGGTTGCCCTGTGTACTTTTTCTTCTTCTTTCCTTGTACATTCTTTCGTTTCCTCTTCTTTGTACATTGTTAATAAATCACCTTGTTCTTTCTGGTTTCCTCTTAATCCGATCGTCCTAGTCTTTTCTCCATTGGATAATAGTGGGGCAGATATGTGAAAAAGATGTTCATTTCCGGCAGAAAGTGTGAAATTTCGCATACAGGGGTATTTTGGGGCGCTGATTTCAAAAATTGGCGGATCCAAGAGATCTAACCAATGGACCGGCCGCCATCTTGAATTCCAATATGTCCGCCAAGACGAAATGTTGAAATTCCCTATCTTGGGTTCTAAATGACCTGTGGCGCTGAAATTTGGTACACAAGGGTATGTTGACATGCTGAGTTCAATAATGCAATAATTTGAAATGTCTGACAAACGGTATGGCCGCCATTTTAAATTCCAATATGGCCGCCAAGACAAACATCGATGTTTTCATTGCTTTAATAGCACAGTGTACGGTAATGTCATAATGTTAAATCATTTGAGCATTATTATGATAACTGGAAAATTGTTGCATCTCAAATCTACTGATGGGTTTGTAATTTTGTCGGAGGCAGTAGAAATTTGGGAAATTCAGCGCCCCAAAATACCCCTGTATGTGAAATTTAACACTTTCTGCCGGAACTGAACATTCACATGACATTCCAATAATTTATTTTTTTAATGTTTTTTCTCTTTCAGATCCAATGTCGAAATCAAAGAAAACATCGTCAACAATTCCAATGCCAACAGACTGGAACATTTGCGCTCTTTGCCAGAAACGTTCTGAAAATGAACCACTAAGAGATGCACGTAAGGGCAGCAATCAGTCGTGTCTAGACGTCTACGAGAATCTTGCTCAAAATCTCAAGGCATTGAATGATTTAGGTGCCTTGCCTTGCGGGATAAACATTTCCCGACTAGATGATGGTTGCGGTATTGCAGAAACCCTAGCTGCGCATGCTGCCAAATGGCACAAAAACTGTTATGTGCAGTGCAGCAGCTCTCGTGTGGCCAGGGCTGAATCAAGGGAAAGAAAGCAAAGTTCAGACCTTAAACTTGGTGAAGAAACTTACTCGCCTGTTAAGAAAAGACTCAGAACAAGTTTCAAATCTCCATCCGTTGAACAGAGTACTGCTAGCACATGTTTCTTTTGTGATAGCATTATCAGTAATGAAGAAATAGTCCACAGAGCGGCAACAAAAAATGTAGATTCCAATGTTCGATTGATGGCAACAGAATTGAGGGATACAAAACTCCTGGCTAGATTGTCTGTAGGTGATATGACGGCATCAGATGCTGTTTATCACAAGAAGTGCATGACTGTTCTCCACACTCGATACAGATCATTTGTAAGAAAGAATGAGGAAGCCAGTTCAAGTGAAAATATGCCACCAGAATCAGTAGCTTTGGCCGAATTGATAGCCTATTTGGAAGAAATGAAGTGTACAGATGACAGTTACACTTTCAAGTTAGCCGATCTCACAAAGCTTTATACAGAACGTCTGGCACAACTGGGAGGTGATATCTCAAAGAGGATTAATTCAACTCACCTTAAGGACAAGCTTCTCAGACACCTTCCGCAACTTGAGGCACATAAGAGCAACCATGAAGTGGCACTGTCATTCAAAGAGGACATTGGAGAAGCTTTATTGCATGCTTGTAGACAAAGCTCTGACAACGACGCAGTCATTCTCATGAGAGCTGCCCAGATTGTGCGCAAAGATATTTTGCAAAAGCAATACCAATTCAATGGATCCCTAGTTAACGAATCATATAACAACTCACCACCATCATTGGCAGCGTTGATGGAAATGATTCTTGCTGGTACAAACATACAAAAACAAAACGCAAACAACAAGGGAGGCGTCTCTTTGCAATCCTTAACTCAACTTGTAACATTCAACACTATGAAACGAGGAAGGTTGGAAACTACAGCAGTACGTCACAATTTGAAACGTGAAACATCACTGCCACTTTACCTGGGTCTTCTCATTCATAGCAAAACAAGGAAACGGGATCTCGTTGACGTTCTTTTTCAACATGGTTTGTGTGTTTCCTATGATCGCATACTGGAGGTATCCACAGATGAGGCCAACAGAGTCATAGAAATATACAAACATGACGGCGTTGTGTGTCCAACAAAATTGCGAAGTGGATATTCACAACAGGCAACCTAGACAACATAGATCACAACCCATCATCAGCATCAGCACAAAGTTCATTTCATGGAACCGCGTTATCACTGACACAACATGTTTCACATGACAAAAGTGGCAGCATTCGAAATCATGAGAATGTCACTGAGAATGAGAACAAACAGCGCTCCAAAACCATAGCCGCCCTTCCTGCATCTTACAGTGATGTGCCTCCTGAAACATTTCCAACTAATAATCCCATTCCAAGAAAACCAAAAGGTCCATCCACTCCAAGTGTGTCCTCCGGAATACAGGACAAAGAAAGTCAGTGGCTTTCGTTTGTACAAAGTCTGCAGGAGAAGGAAGGTCTTGAGAGTGAAGATAATATCTCCTGGTCAGCATACATGGCAAATCTGCAGGTTGAAGTTCCTCGGCCTCCTGCAATTACAGGACTGCTACCTCTGTTCCACGAGAGTGCTCACACATTGGCAATGGTGAAGCATGGAATGAATTTAATCAAGCAGGCGACAGAACTAGTAAACCCCGGACAAGTTCCAGTTCTGACCGTTGATCAACCACTCTATGCAATTGCAAAGAAGATTCAATGGACTTGGCCAGGTATATATGGTGAAGACAAGTTGTGATGATGGGAGGACTTCATGTAGAGATGGCCTTGTTGAAAGCGATCGGCAGCTTCCTGGAGGGGAGTGGCTGGGCAAGTGTAATGACCAGTGCTGGTGTAACAACAGAGGGAAGAGCAGATAGTCTTCACAAAGGTTCGCAAATATCGAGGTTACAATGGGCACACCAAGTCACAGTAGCGGCGTTGTACGCTCTGCAGTGAAAGGCATACGATGACTACCGGAAAACATGTGAAACTGAAGATTTACAATCATTTGATCTTTGGAGCAAGAAGATGGCTACAAAGTACCCCCAGTTTTGCTACTGGAATAAAGTCCTGCAGTTGGAGTGTCTTCTCTTGGCATTCATAAGATCACAACGGGAAGCCAACTACACGCTCTATGTGGAGACTCTCACGGCGATCATTCCGTGGATGTTTGCCATGGACCATTACCATTACGCCAGATGGTTGACAGTGCATGTAACAGACCTTCAGGAACTTTCAAACGATTCCATGGATATCCATCGTGAATTTGTCAAGGGGAACTTTGTCACTCAGAAGTCATCACACAAGTTCTCTGCTATGGCACACGATCAGATACACGAACAGCAGAACGCTTATGTGAAAGGTGATGGTGGAGTCATTGGAATTACTGAGAATGAAGGGGCTCTTCGCCGGTGGATGGTAGCTGGTGCAGAAATAGCCAGAATCCTGAATGAGTTTGAGGACCAGTTTCAAAGACAGAGGCAAACTGATGTCCGCCACCACGAACAATTGCCTAGTGTCCAGAAATCCTTTGCATCAGATCTCAATAATGCAATCAGTTCCTTTGAAAAACTTGGAAACCCGTTTGCGGAAGACAGTAATGACTTGTATGTGCTTGACACAAAGGTCATCATGCCTGATGAAGTGATAGCCGCAGTGCGATCCATGGAGGACACTGGCAAAACACAATTTGACGGATTTGTGGGGCAGCGAATCAAGGATCCTTCTGACAATTTCTATGATAGCATTTCAAAGAACAATCTGCCACTGTTGAAATCGAAGCCCAAGAAAACACCTGGAAAGTCTGAGGCGAAGATTACACGTATGAAAAGTAATGTGGAGCTCTTCTCACGAATGTACATTTCTTGCCAAACTAGAGATGGTGATCTTAACACATTTTATGAATATGAGTGTCATGGGTGGCCACCTGCATTGGCTGAAGGTATCAATACAATGCGGCCACCAACCGGCAAGGCTGATCTTTTGCCCTGTTTGGAAGCTTTAGCACAACGTCCTCGTGATGCGCCCAAAGGAGAAGTTCGTATTTTCGATGGGGCTGCCTTAGTCCATCATTTGGAGCCTAAGAAGTGCAACAGTGTGATCAGGACATTTGGTGACTATGCACAGAAACAGGTCCTTCCGTACATTGCCCGAAAGTTAAATGAGGGGACTGTGATGCGTGTTGATGTGGTGTGGGACACCTACAGAACGGACAGTCTCAAAGAAGGCACCAGGCTTGGTCGTGGCACTGGCATACCACTCCATGTGACTGAACAGACATCCGTGCCACGAAACTGGAGCAGCTTCCTTCGTGTAGATTCCAACAAAAAGACATTATTCAGTTTCCTTGCTGATTCCCTGCAAACGATGCCTATTCCAGAGGGAAAAACACTTCTTACAACCTTAGAAGAAGAGGTTAAATCAAAGCCCCCTTCTGATGTTTCTCAAATTCAACCATGTACGCATGAAGAGGCTGATTCACAAATGATGCTACATGCCTGGCATGCATATCAGCAGGGGTACAGAAGTATCGTCATTCATGCAACAGACACGGATGTGGTTGTGTTGGCTATCGCAATGGCAAGTATTATGGACGGTTGTGCAATGTGGTTGGCATTTGGACATGGAAACTATTTCAGGCACATTTCTGCTCACACTATTGCGACTCACATTGGCCCTGAACGCTCATGGGGGCTTCTATTCCTGCATACTGTTTCTGGATGCGATACTGTTTCTGCCATATGTGGGATTGGCAAAAAGACTGTGTGGAGCATATGGAATTCCATGCCAAACTTGGGGGAGGTCTTCAATCATCTCTCACATGCACCAGCGGAAGTAACAGATGATGACATGGACAACATAGAGAGGTTCTTCGTTGTTCTGTACAGTAGAACTTCCCCTCTGAAGAAAGTGAACGAAGCACGCAAGCAGCTGTTTGCTCAGGGAAATCGGCAATCGGAAAATATTTCACCGACAAAAGAGGCACTGCGTCAACATGTGAAGAGGGCAGTCTTTCAGGCCGGTCACATCTGGGGACAGTCCCAAATTGCTAACCCAGAGCTGCCTTCACCTGCAGATTGGGGATGGGCTAAAAATGCAGATGATGTCTGGCATCCATTTTGGACAGTAATGCCAGAGGCGTCAAAAGGGTGCCGAGAGCTGATCAAGTGCAAGTGTAAAAAACGGTGTGCTGGAAATTGCAAATGTGCTGCTGCTAATCTACCATGCACAGAACTATGTTTCTGCTCTGGACAATGCTTCCGAGATGAGCAGGAGGAGAAGTAAAACGGATGGAAAAAAGCTTGCAGCA
>NC_136263.1:181388956-181391535 GCF_964187855.1 Myxine glutinosa | reverse complement strand
AATAATGCGGAAGGTTTAGATTACAGGGACAAGAGGGAAACATAGGAAGGTGGGCACTTAAACACACTTATATTAACCCCAACAGACGACAGATAAACGGGACAAGGCTCACTCACACGGGGTTTGATGGCAAGGAAAGCGGGGTAGCGATCGCTCCAGGTGCACCTGGGCTCAGGGCAGGATCACGTACGGTCCAGTTTAAGAGATGCGGTGGAGGTATTGCAGCGCTCGAGGGGTGGCGACTTCTCTCTCCAGGCTGGGGGCGCATCTCTCGTCACATCCGGCGCGTGGCCGCGTATATCCGGCGGGGAGTGACACGCCCTCGGCTCGTTAGCTCCGCCTCGTGGAATCGGCACGTTGCTTCTCATTGGGTGCGTGCGGGGGGGTTTACCAGGCTCCGCCCTTGACGAGGAGCTGACAAGGAGCCCCTTCGTGGTAACCCCGTGGAGCGCAATGGTCTGGAGCTAATCGAGCCGGTGTGAGAACGCATCCTCCCCCGCTCCGCCGCCATCTCCTCTGTTGTTGTTGTAATTGTTGGGGAAGAAGATGGAAGGAGGTATGGGAAAGGTCCTAAACTCACTACTGATGCCATATAATCACATTCTGGTGCAACGAAGAGTCATAATTAATGGAGACGAGGCCTTAACTGACATAGAATAAGAATAACTAGGAAGATGTCCGAAAGTTGTCTACGTGTGGTGCGGTGGACCTGGGCACGACATTTAATGGGGGAATAAGGGGAAGGTCGGCTCTACTGATTGTTATTTACATGCAATGGGACTAGGGAATGGGGGATTGGGGAAAGTTGGGGAGTATTGGAGAAAATAGGGGAATATTTACAAGCGGATATGGAGGCCAAATTCCATATTCGCAACATTGCACCCTTCTCTACCCTCGGGGCGTCCCGACCCGATAAATTTTTACCTACTTTAGTGTGGCACGCAATGTAGTTCCCTCTACTATTAACTCTACCCTGAGTGCGACAGTTTTACAGATATTCACAAATGAGTAAATATGTCCCCCTGCGACGTTGCACCCTTCTCCTCTCAGAAACACACCCACAGGATAACCGAATCCGGAAAGAATTCGCAAACTAAACATACAGCCGGTAGGGAGCATTATTTACACGACTACGCTGCTATTTACACTACGATCCAGGACCTGTTTTTGGAGGAACACATGCAGATGTTATGCATAGAGAGAGCGCGCTTGCCAACATCGATACACCAACCCACGAGTGCTCTGTGGCCGACGGCCTTTAATAACGTGCAGAGCACCCTTTCCCAGCATCAAAAGCACCACCCCACCACACAGTCAGCACCATCCGGTGCAGTCACCATTGTTCATTGGTATAAAAATAAATTCGACAACCCCTAACCCTGCAGGTGTCTCTTGCTCTTCGTGTGGTGCACTTGGTGGTAACTAAAAGTGGTTCACCTGTATGGCATAGGTGCCACGTTGACCCATAGGTCCATCCCCGGGTGGTGCTTGGCCGCAAACGAACTGCGGTCCATTGTGGGTGGCCACAAACATTGCGGTCCATATGGTGTATCGATCCCGGCAGCAAACAGCGAAAGTGCAGGCCCACAACTGCGCAGCCAGCACCTCTCTCTCCTCTCTCTCTACCCCAAAGCCAGATCCTCGGAGGTGGGAGACAAAAGAAGAAACAAGTGAGTAAGGTGGTAAGGGCGCAAAAGTGCACGCAATGTAAGGTGATGCACACTGGGGGCACATGGGAACCAGGTGAGACAGGTACGTTCCTATCGTACGCCCCCCCCCCCACCAGGTAACCTACATGGCCCCTCCCTTACCCCTTACTGCATCCACAAAACACAACACTACCCATAAACATCTACTTTACAAATCGACAAACATCCCTACTGTCTTCCCCGTTCCTCCCATAAACCAAATTCGTCTTCTCTCCCTCCTAACCAATCAAATTTGCCATTTTCAACTCTCATCAAAATTTGCCATCTCCAACTCAACATCAAAATTTGCCATCACCAATTCATCATCAGTCCCTCCTAGGGAGGGAGGGATGGAATCACCCCAATGTCTCATCCACGTCGTGATGCGTCTCACAAATCCAACAGCAATTCTCATTTCTGCAACACAAACAAAGAAAACACAGGTGTGGAGTCATCATCATCACCACAGGTAAGTGGCTGCGTATGGTGCGACAGGTTCTTCAATCCTAACTATTTCCTAAATGACTTTAACAACTTTACACTACCCGGGGTCTTTCTCCGGCCAAACCATTGGCCCTCTTACTCTATGGGTTCTAAAAACCAATTCCCATTGGCCAACCTGTGGTGCTTTTCAATTTGGGGTCTCACTCCCCCGATTCATCTCCCGGTGCCCTCGCACAACTTCTGGGCTGTGGCGTGTACCTCTCCCAGTGGGTCTACCCACCTGCACACCTCCACCACTGCAGTTGCCTCCGAGCTTACCTGCTCCTTACCCTAACCTAACTACCTGGGGAAGGCCCTCTGGCACTCTCCCCACTCGGTGCCCTCTCTGGCACTGGGCTACCCGGGTCCATCCTCCGGATCCTCGGGCCCCATCCACAACTCTACCGG
>NC_136263.1:181298956-181378956 GCF_964187855.1 Myxine glutinosa | reverse complement strand
CACAGCAATGGATATATTCTGTGGATATCCACAGCAAACAAATGATCAATCCACAGCCTTCTCTATGGAAATTGTCATCACAGCCTGTATATACATGGACATCGAGGATTCCACTTCTGAACAGGGAACCTTGCGGAATCCCACGATTGTTACTTTTGTGAATTTCAGTTCCTTGAACATGAGTGATCCTGCTCGTGTGGCCAACATTTTTGTGTGTTCCAAAAAGTGATACGCATCTTTTGTCGAGCCAGTCTTCCAAGTGGTAGATCCAGTACAATCCATCCATTACTCCCATTATGTTTCAATTCGAACAAATTTCTCTTTTAGCTGGCTTCTGAAGAACCATGTATGTCCACAGGGAATCAGCAGTCTACTTATGTTCACTTTTGCCAAAAGTGACAAGCCGATCCCAGCACTACTAACAAACAGTGCCGGGACAGAGACACCTTACAACAATAAGCAACCAAACAAGACACAACACACAACTAAACAAGACGCAACACGTCACCAGGCAAACACACATCAAACTAGAATGCCACTCAGTAGAGCGCATACTCCCACCGTGGGTCAAGTTGGAGCCCTATCTTCCAATGGTAAAAAATCCTTCAAAAAAATTCCTGGATCTGGAATAATATCCTGAGCTTCACCAAAAACGAATCAATTCTTCCTTATCCGAAGGGCAATCATCCCACCAACTTTCATCAAATCCGTTCAGAAC
This sequence comes from Myxine glutinosa, assembly GCF_964187855.1. Lineage (NCBI taxonomy): Eukaryota > Metazoa > Chordata > Myxini > Myxiniformes > Myxinidae > Myxine > Myxine glutinosa. Next base: position 181,378,238 of record NC_136263.1, on the reverse strand, counting down.
GTTTCCAGATATCTTGTTCACAAACACACGAACACGAACGAATGAACGAGCGCACACACACACACACAGACACACACACACACACACACACACACACACACACACACACACACACACACACACACACACACACACACACACACACACACCACACACACACACACACACACGAATGCATTACTCCCGGGCGGAAGCAACATGCAATCATGGAACATGTAACCAAACACGCAACATGCAACCAAACAACACACAACACAACCAACCAATACACTGTTCTTGCGATGTGTGTGTACATATTGAACTGACAAAATGTGAATTTTACACCACTGTCCCAGCCTTCTTTATTTAAAAAACCCCACAAAGTTTGATGTCATCCAAGGCGTAATAGTGTGAAAGTTGTCCTGAATATTTGCAATGATCTTCAAATGTGGGATTTGTTAAAGAAAACACAGACTATTCATCATCCTTTCTCTGGTTCACGGTTGCATTTTGCCTCCACAGCCAGGTATTTTCAGCGATTTACCAGACGAAGGAAATGTTAGGAAAACAGGCAACTTCCTGGTTTTTACTAAGGTGGATCAGTACATATTTTTCCAACAATTGAATTCGACCAATTGTATAAATTAGGTCATCAGCAACAGGTCTGTTCCATTCAAAGTTTAATCCATCTCAAAGTTTATCGACGACTTTATTTTCCCTACATCTCCAGAGGCTGCAGATCAATCTTCCTCTAAAATGCCACGAAGCGATCCATACATGTGTTTCAGTGAAGCCACTGCTCTTCCATTAATGATCTGTTATCAGGGATGGGCCATGCTTTGCTCATGCAAACTCGAACCTCTGTCCCTCAACCTCAACTTGTTAACATCCCAAACTCGTCCCTTGCAATTGAAATAATTGCCATTTTCTTTTAGTTATTCGCGAGTATGAAGTACTGCACAGAAGAGATTTATGAGTGAAAGGAAAGCCGAGCATGGTTGGAAGGAGTGTATATAGGAGGGGATAAATTATAAATATTATCAAAACTACCCACAAACCTACCTCTTTCAGGGTATATAAAAGGTTTTTAAACAAAGACGATGAAGATAAAAACCAAATATTAAGAAAAAAAAAAACTAAGCAAAATAATGTTCTTATACCATTTGGCAGTTAAAGCATGTTTTGTACCCCCAAAAGAAGCAGAAACCCAGAAGTCATTAAACAATAACGCTTCATACAGGCACATTGCTTGGCGGTGAAGCTTACGTGATTGCATTTCAAACTGATTGAGAGACTGCTTGTTGAAAGGAGATACGACGGATTCTGCCCGTGCACTTCCTGCTTCCAAGATGGTCCATGGCCTTGCGAAAGGATGCGTCTGAGGTCAGATGGACCAATGCAAACCTGAGAGTGATCAAAGGGCAAAGGGATTGAGCAATCATGCTCAGAAACTTGGGGAACGGATACATCTCCACAAAGAATCAGAAGGGATTTAGTGACCAAAATAAACGAGAGCAACTAAAGTGGGCATCATGGTTAGAAATGCAAGTTCGAAGAGCATTCAAGGTGCATCTAGATATTACGTGGGGGTAAATTGAAAAATATGAGTATTAAAAAACATACATACATCTAAAATAGAAGGGAATGTGAAGGTTGTGGAGAAAACGGAAGCATAAGGGAATTAGTAAGATTTGGAAGAAACGGTAAAAAGAGGCTTCAAAGAGGTCAAAATTTTGCAACATCATTAAACTGCCCATTTGATGATCGGGTGTACGATGCACTTGGAACTTTATTGCAAGAGGGTCCACTGAAAAAAGTAAAGTGTAAACCACACCAAGTACGACTGAAACACATCTACATTGTGCAGAAAGAAAGAAACTTCATTTTTGAAAGTCTATTCACATGCTGAACCACTGCAGGACATTTGCTGAGATGATGCTAAATTATGGGGCCCGATGGGGGGGTGGGGGGGGGGGGGGGGGGGGGGGGGGGGGGGAGGGGGAGCAACAGAAAAAAAAGCAAAGGCAACGAGGTTTATTTGGATATATCATTTGTAACAGCAACAGTATGCTATAGGTCAAACATTAGTAAAAACTTGCAGATATTCACATAAGCTGAAAATAAGAGGCTGATTGTGTTGGTGGCCGTATTGATGACTTCCCATAAGTTACGAGCATTTTTTTCAATGCGTCATAATATTCTAAACCACAAGCCTCCCCATTAAATGCCAAGATGCCATTGATGAGATCCTGCTCATCAGTCGGCCATTAAATTCCCTCAGCTTGTGCAGTCAAACATGAACAGGCAAACTAACTCACATAAGATACAATCGAAGGCCCTTTGATCCAAGCTGCCAGCTGTTTAGATCTACACTGACACCCAAACGAGTGCTTGAATCCTTCACAATGAATAAAAACAACTGCACAAAGTAAAACCTTCCGATAAACACCGCCTGACAAATCACAAGTCATTTTGTGGGGTTTGCTCGGCACCTGTTGAATCGACGGCTCACGTCTTGATGCAATCGTTTTGGAGCCCGAACCCACTAGAATAAATTAAAGTGGTAACAGATGTTGCCAGCCATCAAGACGACGTCATCATACTGCAGCTACAGCAAAGCAGTGGTTCAGACGGCGTTGACCTTTAGAATCGCTCGCAAAATCCTTTCACACATCTAAATGATAGGTTCTAACGCTATGGGACATTTGAGTAGTTTGGATCCGTTCAGTTTGGATCCAAAACACATTTGGCTTTCGCATGAAGAACTGTGCTGGCAGCTCGTCTTTTTGACGTTGAACAAATAACCCACAGAAACTATACAACTTGCAATATGCTGAAGAAAACAAAAGGTACTCCATTAAATTTTCCTGAACTACGCTTCAAAAATAAGTAATTATTTAAAGGGTCGGCAATCTTTTTCTTAATGCACGAAAGCCGAGGAAAGAAAAACAATTATTATATATATATAATATATATATAGAAAGAAAAAAAGAAATTTTGAAGAAAGAAGAAAGAAAAAAGAAAAAAAAAAAAAGAAAGAAGAAAAAAAGAAGAAAGAAGAAATTTTGAAGAATGAAGAAAGAAAAAATATATATACACAAAGAATTAAGTTAAGCACCCCCCCCGTTTTTTTACAACCTCGCACATTACAAGTTTGTTGTCGTCAAAACAGTGTAATATACCCATGATATTGCTATATTTTCTGGAGAAGTGATATTATGGTCACATAAAAACATAACAATCATGCCGTTTTCAATATTTTATTCTGAATAATTTAAGGTGAAATTTTTTGGGAATTTTAGGCATATTTTCACCTCAATTTAAGTATGGAGCTATAGGTCCATCACGGACAGTGTGGATGACGTTTATGTTTTCTAACGTACAGTCATTGTTCTGAGAAGACCTCTAGCGATCTTTGCGTCAATAACGTGTGTAGGACCCACGTGATCGGATCACTGACTCAACCCTACGTCTCATAGACCCTGTAAGCCGTCGTATGCGTTGCTGTGGCAGGTTGAACCCCCTCGAGCACGTTTGGGACATGTTGGGACGACAAATTGCGAAGATGGTCCCTCCAATAGCCAATCTGGATGAATTGGAACGTGCATTACATCGGGAATGGAACAACCTGCCACAGCAACGCATACGACGGCTTACAGGGTCTATGAGACGTAGGGTTGAGTCAGTGATCCGATCACGTGGGTCCTACACACGTTATTGACGCAAAGATCGCTAGAGGTCTTCTCAGAACTATGACTGTACGTTAGAAAACATAAACGTCATCCACACTGTCCGTGATGGACCTATAGCTCCATACTTAAATTGAGGTGAAAATATGCCTAAAATTCCCACAAAATTTCACCTTAAATTATTCAGAATAAAATATTGAAAACGGCATGATTGTTATGTTTTTATGTGACCATAATATCACTTCTCCAGAAAATATAGCAATATCATGGGTATATTACACTGTTTTGACGACGACAAACTTATAATGTGCGAGGTTGTAAAAAAACGGGGGGGGTGCTTAACTTAATTCTTTGTGTATATATATATATATATAGAAAGAAAATAGGAAAGAAAAACAAATATTATATATATATATATATATACATTTATATATATATATCTATATATATATATACACTCAACCCTCGGCTATCGCGAACTCAGCTATCGCGTTTCTCTGCTATCGCGGCTACCTAAAAAACTGCACAACACACGACTATCGCGCCCCAAATACGCGCTATAGCGCACCGGAACTGGTGGAAAGGGTGCTACGTCATCACCGAGCATGGGGAAAGAGAAATCAAGGGAAATCAAGAAGAGGAAGAACTTAACTTATGCTCAGAAATTCGAAATTGTGCAGTTGATAGACAATGGTGAAACAAAGCGAAGTGTTGGAAAGAAATTTGGGATAAATGAGTCAACAGTGCAAGGTATTTACCAAAACCGCGATTATCGGAGAAACGTAGATAAGATTTAACATTCAACAGTGAAGCAAGGTGCTCCTCTATTAATACGGCACTGGAAGGTTACGAGGAGCAGTATCATGCCCACGTCAACTCCCTCCGCCAACGCCAGATCACCGAATTCTTACGGCCAGATTCGGCGTCAGAACAAGTCTAATCGGGGGACATTAGGGTAACCGCCGTGGGGGGCACAAACTGCCGTTCGAGACCTAAATCTATGATGTAAATGCTTGATAATAAGAGTTTGCCGTCAACAACCAACACACCAACCCAGTTCCAATTTAAAAACATGCTGCAAAGTCTCTTTCTTACACACTTACACACACACACCACAAAATATAGCCGATGTGCAAGTTTGGTGCCAAAGACGGCCTGCGGGTGGGTGGGTGGGTGGGGGGGCACAATAACTCATTTGGGTGGGCATGGCCCGCGAATACTCCCCCCCCATGACGCCGACCCTGCTCACGGCGTCGCAACGAGGCACAACCCTCTCTTTGACGAGCCCTCTGACGTTGAGTGCTTCTCTGGTGCTTCAGCTGATGCAATCGTGGACGAGTTAGAGGCACGTAGGGGTGGTCAATAAGACTCCACCCAAGCCTCGGAACCTACCCAACCACCTAAGCCCCTCATCGTCCCCAAAAAGGTAAATAAAATGGTAAAAAAGTACTTTTTTACCATTTTATTTTTATTTACATATTGTGATTCTTGTTTTAATATTTCTTTATATGTTAATGTTTCTTTATATGGTAGAAACACTTGGTAAAAAAGTGGCAAAAATAGGTTAAATATGTGGTCAAATTGGGGGTCCTGGCACCAATTAGAATTATTACCATACGTTCTTCAGTTCGGCTATCGCGATTTCGGCTAACGCGCACCGATAGCGGCACCAATTAGGCGCGATAGCCGAGGGTTGAGTACATATATAGATATATATATATATATAGATATACAGACTTGGCATTTAAAATGGAATATTTTTTTTTTCTTGACTTGGGTTTACTTTCTGAACTCAGTATATCAATCTGGTGAGTTTCTTTTACCCTTCGGTGATGTCTTTGTTGAAAGAACCATGTCACTGATTGTCTTTCGCAGCAAGAAGTCAATAACAGGATTATATCACAGGTGGCGTGACAAAATGTAAGGACAGGTACATTCGACGATTGGCTTCACAATTGGGTATATAAGGGTTGTTGCGTTCTGTATTAGTGGAAAACAACTGCTGCACATCTACAAAAGTTATTGCCGCTTCCTCTGGAGATGGTCCGTCAACTCGACAATTGTGTTTGTCATGGAGTGGTGGCTTTACGAAATTCTGGCATGAAACAGCGTGCTATTGCTTGGCAGTATGGCATCACTCAAGGTCAGGTGTCAAAGATCCTGAAACGAAATGCTCAGAGGGGTGTCCCTACTCCAATACCAAGGCCAGGACGTCCACGCAGAACCACAAGGAGAGATGATCGCCAGCTGCACCGGTTAGTCTGCAAGGGCTGTACCAAGTCACCTAATCGGCTTCGGGCTGAGTGGCAGCAACTGACAAATGTGCCTGTATCCAGAAGGCTAGTCAACCAACGACTGGTTCAAGCAGGCTATCGCGCTAGGCGTCCCCTGATAAAGCCACGCCTGACCAGACAACACAGCCAGCGCCGATTGCAGTGGGCCAGAGAGCACCGTCAATGGCAGCCAGGACACTGGAATCACGTGACCTTCAGTGACGAGTCTATATTTCTGGTCTATCGTCAAGATGGCCGCGTCCGAGTGCGCAGACAAGTGCATGAAGCCCACAACGAAGATTGTATAGTGCCAAGAGTCCACGCTGGAGGTGGTGGGGTGACCGTTTGGGCTGCTTTTCATGCAGGGGGCAAAACTGACCTGGTTGTTCTGAATGGAAACCTGAACCAGTTCAAGTACAGGGTCATTCTGGAAGAAACATTGCTTCCATTTGCTCGGGCAGCCTTTTGAGGAAACTTTGTCTTCCAAGATGACAATGCACGGCCTCATCGTGCTCGCATGATCCAACACTTTCTTGCTGACCGTGGTGTCGAGCATGTGGAGTGGCCTGCCATGTCCCCGGATATGAATCCAATAGAGAACTTGTGGGCAGAATTAACGCGTCAAATTGACAACTTGGACCAGCAGCCTACCTCTGTGCGTGAATTGCAGCAGACTATTGTCACTGCATGGCAAGCGATTCCTCTCCAAACCTTGGCAAACCTTGGCAAACCTCGTGAACAGCATGCCTCGACGTGTACGTGCTCTCCTGAATGCTCGTGGGGGTTACACGAAGTACTGAACTGTAATTTTACTGTCCGTAATCCCAGTCATAATTTAGCTTTTGTTTTTGTTGAAATTTTTTTTGGCTAATGTGCAAAATAAAGAGATACTTCTGGAAAACGTACAGAAGTATAACATGGTACTGTCCGTGAATCGAGTTCGATATCAGTTTACATCACTTTCAAGGATCAATTTATTTGCTTCGAAATGTCAAATGTGGTTTTTGTTTCTTTTAAAGGTCACATTAACAAAATCTAGAATAATTTTAAAAAATTCCAATGAACTTTTGGTTCTAAGTCATCTTGAAAAGTAAGTTCACCCCCACAAAAAAAATATTCCATATTAAATGCCAAGTCTGTATATAAAAATAAAGAACAACGAATGCACAGACATGAAATCAAATTACAAAGGGTACAAATCAATACAAGTTGCAAAAGAGCTGTACCCCTTTGATTGGCCGTTGGCTCGATTCTCAAAGAACTTGATTTCTTGCAGATCAGTTACCCCAATAGCATGAAAGGCGGTCTGTAGGTCCTCATCTGTTGTCCACTGTGGAGGGAAAAAATGCATTCTACAAATGGAGTTCCGTCAGCACATGCCACAAACCTCGGCATGGACAGAAAACCAGGCACACACAACTTTTACAAACCTGCCGGGGAAGTTTATTGTTCAAAAGAAACCAAAGGTCAAAGCCATAAAAAAGATACACAACTGGACAAAAAAGTGAAAGCACAAACATATGCAAAGGAAATGTTTCCAGAAGCACCGCTGCTTACAACGAGGGCACCAAGCAGCTTCCCCTCACACCGCATTATGCTTAGGTGATGCCCCAAATGTGACGTCACAGAAGATATAACACCGAGTTGATTCAAGTTTAAAAACAAAGTCGAACGCAAATGCATAATTAAAGACTCAAAAGATCAGCCACCTCATAGCCTCGCATTCTCCCCCAAAATGAGCAGAGCATTGCACATAAAATCCGAATAATTTGCAAACAACACAAAACAAACAAAATAAACACAATGGATATCATATGCTCAGTATTAAATATACAAAACACCTTCATGAACGTCATGAAAACATAGTTATGAGGGCAAATTAGAGACACCCACACGCCCATCCCGCACAAAACACGACGGAATGGTCTCGTGCCAACAAAAGCCGGCAAACACTTTAGTCCTTTTTGTGGTTTCCAGCCGGCATCACGCAAGTTCTCCCAACTGTAGGCGAGTTTCCCAATACCGTTGGAAAAGGAATCGTATTCCGTGCTCGGAAACGTTTTTTCCCCCTGACTTTGTCCCCATAAATAATGCTATGGCATTATTTTTCCAATAATTGTCAGGAAGAAAGGAGGCATCGAGTCTTTCGATACTTCATTCTCTGATCGAACTGTTAGCTCTCGTCGGATGCCAGGCCACATCTCCGTGCGAACAGTCCGATACTTTGATCTCCCGAACTACTCGGAAGCAATTATCCGCTTCTAGATTTGCGGTTGCATGCGACCGTCCGACAGAGACCGCCGTTACATGGTGGTGCATGCACGCAACCACGTACAGGCTGAATAAAATTTGGAAACATTCACAATTTAATAAAAGGTATACAGAAAGTTAAGGCTTGTAAACAGCTTTACAATTCAAGTCTCAAAAGCATTACCGAGAAGCCACAAAGGTAGTTTACATTATATCAGAGACAGCTCCATCGCACAACACAATATCAATTAGGGTGTAATGAATCCATACCCTTTTTAAACACCAGACTTTTTGTCAAGCACCGATAATACAGACCAGACGTGCACTCCCTAAAATCGTCATACTTAGGATTAAAGGTAAAAAATAAAAAACACAAATCATCCACAACTTTTGACAAGATTCTAGCAGGGAAATTAGAGATAGTAAGCAAATCGTGCTTTTCACATCGTTGTATCACCGCAATACACTCAAACAGGAAGTCCAGCTATTGGATAATCATGCAACAGAATTATTGCTGCTTACAGCAACAGCTCGATTGAAAGGATGCATGGGAAGCAAACCAAATTGCAAGTAAAGGCTCAACATTGCAAAGTTAGTACATCCATCACTCTACGGAGCGATTAAATAACAGCTCGCATCAGATGAAAAAGCAAAACACCATCATCGGTGGATAGACTAGCATATGTTTTCATTAGGCAATTGTTGTTAGCCAATGCATGTCCGACAGGGATTTAATTTCGAATTCGGCCTACTGATTGCATCCAAGACTGTGCACCACTGAAGCAGCGCCCCCTGTAGTTCACAATTGGAATTTGCAACATTTTAAAGGTTCCGGCGATACCTCGCCTACTCTTCACGAAGAACACCTTTGGATATCTAATGCCGACAACTGTCGAATGCTGGGCGGGCAGGTTCTCCCGCTCAACGTCCTTCCGAGGGACGGCACACGTTATCGATTCGCTTGTGAAACAACAGGGTGACAATTTATCGCCGGGTTGGGATTCAAACCCAGGCGAGAAGGCTTAGAGGCGAGTGCGCACAACTTTAGGCCATCATTCCAGCCTAGATTACCCAGTATGAAAGAACCATATTTTCCAAAAGGAACGATTCGATTTGCAATGCACCCATATGTTCGGTTATACACAAATTTCATCAGTAAAAATCAAAGGTTCTACGCAACCATTTAATTATTTCACATGCAAAACATAAAACACACCTTACCATTGGCACGAGTGCTTTCCCCTATTTAGATATATTCAAGTACCGTGTAAAACAGTTTGCACAGAGAGGCATTTGGTCTCATTGCAATGGCATTGTACACTAAACTGCAAGAATAGTCAGAGCATACAATTGTTCCCAAATTTCTTTGCCAGGCAAACATTTCCATCACTGCATCAAATAACTTTTAATGCAAACAATCATTTCCGGCCTCCGTAAAGACCGTTTTAAGATGATGAAAATAAATAAATAAATAAATAAATAAATAGATAACCACCAATCAGAATTGACAAAAAAGATTTATGGCACCCCAAAGTAAATAAATAGGAAATAAATAAACACTACATAAGCTCAAGCAACTGCTCACGTTATTTCAACAGCAAGGAGCAGGATAACGTCGAGCAATCAATGTCCTTCGTGCAATAATTGGTTTAAAGAAAGCAATTCATCGCAAGCTGCACAGCCCAATAGCATGTTATTTGATTTAACATTAAAAAAAATAATTGCACCCATTGTGACCCAAATAAAATCTGCTCAATCGCAGACATACCCGAGTAGATGAAAATAGAAATAACGACCCCCCAGAAGGGGGAAAAAAAATAAACAGATTCCGGTTGATTTGAATTTTGGAAGAACCCAAATAATCAATGAAATAAAAAATAAAAAATAACGTTCGGCAAAAGGGAAGGAGCCGCTCCTCCAAGCCCTCAACTCACCCAGGTGAGATTCCCAACATACAGAGACACCCGCTTGTTGTTATAGTTAAATGTTACGCTGCCGGTGCCGCCAGCAGGGGGGTTCTTAGTCGGTTCTTCCACGGCCTCCAAAGGTTCTATGTAGTCAGGTTGGTCCCCATCGCTACCGTTGTTTGCAGGAGTTGTAATTACATCGTCGTAGAGATCCACATTGTCATGACCGCTGTAGTCTTGTTCCTGCGACGACAACGCATACAAGAGCACAAACATGATAGCGCTATGGCAGACGTCCAATGGAAAAGTCACAAAAGCACAAATTCCATTCTGTGAAAGAGGTGGTTCTGGCGGAGGGGAAAATAATTCGTTAAACACAACTTGATGAATGAAAAAAGAAAACAAAACCATTTTGAGGAAAAATGTGGGTTCGTATTCAAAATGGCACACATTCTAAAGAAATGTGTTAACGAATAAAGTTACCTTCAGGGTACCCTCAAACCTCATTATCCTAACATGCCAAATCAAAATGGTGCAAGTGTGAAACCTATGTACCAATTCATGTCGTGTTTTGTAAGCATACGGCCTGAAGGCAAAGTGCACAGACAAATTGTGAAATTGATTTTTATCTCGATGTTTAGGCCAGTGGAGAAGCCAGACATGTATCGGATTGACAATGGGCTTAAGGTAGAGATGTGACAAATGAGTTCAATAAACAAGGATTTTTTCCCTTCTTTGAGACAACCAAACGCTGATGAAGATGACAGGAATGACAAAAAGTGCCAAGACCAAAAAGGGGCCCAAAACATTATTTTCATATATATATTTTCATATAATTTCACCATGTGCTAACTAACCTCATAACTGATTATACATTATTTTCTATATCATTTCAAGGTCAGTAACCTTCGTTTTGACATTTCCGGGCCTGGCCTGTCCTGTTTCGGTTACAGTCTGTCCTTTGGCATTGAATACCGCTCGCTCGTGAACCATCGTCGTCTCCTGACTTGTATGTTTTAAAACAGAAAACAAATAGAAATGACTGTGTACGGTGGAGACAGGAACATCAAGGTCTCTGGAGAAGGATTTGTAGCCTTGAGATTGTCCATTCTTGGCTACAATCTTGTATCTGACCTCCTCAGACAATTCTCTGGTTTTCTTTCTTTTCTCCATGCTCATTGTGGTGCACACTGTGACACAAAACAGCAGAATGACTCATTTTCTCTATTAAAACTGGTTGAATGAGTGATTTTTTAAATACTGCAGGCACCTGCAACTCACCACAGGTGGGTTCAATTCCAAAGTACCTTGATCTTTCCAAATTATCCAAAGTAATTCTTTGGATAATTTTATTTAATTCAAAGATTATCCAAATATAATCTTTCCAAAGATTATCCAAAAAAAAACAAGCGTTACGCCTCGGTCCCCCGTCAGTGAAGTGATGTGCGTTGACAAAGTGGAAGACGCAAGGCGGCCATCTTGGATTTTGACGTGGCGACCCAATTTCAATAGCGTTCTTCCTTATGCATAGATACACCCACACACCAGATTAGAAGTTGGTACTTCGCTTATTTTTCAAGATATTTCGCTCACAAGGTTCAGACATATATATATATATGGTGGCGGCCATCTTGAATTTTGACGTGGTGGCCCAATTTTCAATAGCGTTCTTCCTTATGCCTAGATACACCCACACACGCCAGATTAGAAGTTGGTACTTCGCTTATTTTTCAAGATATTGTGCTCACAAGGGTCAGACATACATGGCGGCGGCCATCTTGGATTTTGACGTGGCGACCCAATTTTCAATACGGTTCTTCCTTATGCCGAGATACACCCACACACCAAATTAGAAGTTGGTACTTCGCTTACGCACGCACACACGCACGGACGGACGGACGGACACACACATGGACGGAGGGGAAAACCATAGTTCTCCTTTCGCTCCGCGGGACAATTATCCAAAGATCTTTCCAAAGTAATTCCAAAGTACCTTTACCTTGATCTTTTCTACCCCCGTTAATTCACCCCAGATCCACTTCATGGCAGACATGCACAAGGTGACACAAAACAAGGCATGAGTGAACTGCGTGTTTGGGTAAATTTAAATAACCCTTTTGAAGAACATCAACTCATCTCATCATGAAAGTGGAACAACACTCTTCGACGTCACGAGGTCGACCGATATGCCTCTGCTCACATTATTAAATCATAATAAATACGTGCACCGAGTTTGATTTAAATCCCTTCAGCTGTTCTCAAGTTATCACATTTTTCAATCATAATCCAATCAAATCAGTTAATCCATAATCCAATCAGTTAATCTTTGCATCACAAATACTTATACCAAGTTTCTTCAAAATCCCATCAATGGTTCACGACTGAGAGCGGCAACATACATTTTACTTCACATGACCTTTAGCCTTCGACATCTTGACCCGAAAATCAGTTCATCTTTGCATCATAATATATAATTATACAAAGATTGGTGAAAATCCCACGACTGGTTCATAAATTAGCTCGGCAACAGAATTTTTACCTGACTGGACGTCTGACATTTGACCACTTAACCCCAAAATCGAATCAGTTCATCATACATACGTGCACCAAATTTGAATTAGATCACATCAGCCGTTCTCAGGTTATAGACCTATTACTGACTTTGACACTCATGTACTCTCAACCCATTAACTCTAACTCTCGATCCATGTACTCTCAACCCATTAACTCTCACTCTCGATCCATGTACTCTCAACCCATTAACTCTCACTCTCGATCCATGTACTCTCAACCCATTAACTCTCACTCTCGATCCATGTACTCTCAACCCATTAACTCTCACTCTCGATCCATGTACTCTCAACCCATTAACTCTCACTCTCGATCCATGTACTCTCAACCCATTAACTCTCACTCTCGATCCATGTACTCTCAACCCATTAACTCTCACTCTCGATCCATGTACACTCAACCCATTAACTCTCACTCTCGATACACATACTCTCAACCCATTAACTCTCACTCTCGATCCATGTACTCTCAACCCATTAACTCTCACTCTCGATCCACGTACTCTCAACCCATTAACTCTCACTCTCGATCCACGTACTCTCAACCCATTAACTCTCACTCTCGATCCATGTACTCTCAACCCATTAACTCTCACTCTCGATCCATGTACTCTCGATCCATGTACTCTCAACCCATTAACTCTCACTCTCGATCCATGCACACTCAACCCATTAACTCTCACTCTCGATCCACGTACTCTCAACCCATTAACTCTCACTCTCGATCCATGTGCTCTCAACCCATTAACTCTCACTCTCGATCCATGTACTCTCAACCCATTAACTCTCGCTCTCGCTCCATGTACTCTCAACCCATTACCTCTCACTCTCGATCCATGTGCTCTCAACCCATTAACTCTCACTCTCGATCCATGTGCTCTCAACCCATTAACTCTCACTCTCGATCCATGTGCTCTCAACCCATCAACTCTCATTCTCGATCCATGTGCTCTCAACCCATTAACTCTCACTCTCGATCCATGTGCTCTCAACCCATTAACTCTCACTCTCGATCCATGTACTCTCAACCCATTAACTCTCACTCTCGATCCATGTACTCTCAACCCATTAACTCTCACTCTCGATCCATGTACTCTCAACCCATTAACTCTCACTCTCGATCCATGTACTCTCAACCCATTAACTCTCAACCCATTAACTCTCACTCTCGATCCATGTACTCTCAACCCATTAACTCTCACTCTCGATCCATGTACTCTCAACCCATTAACTCTCTCTCTCGATCCATGTACTCTCAACCCATTAACACTCACTCTCGATCCATGTGCTCTCAACCCATTAACTCTCACTCTCGCTCCATGTACTCTCAACCCATTAACTCTCACTCTCGATCCATGTGCTCTCAACCCATTAACTCTCACTCTCGATCCACGTACTCTCAACCCAATAACTCTCACTCTCGCTCCATGTACTCTCAACCCATTAACTCTCACTCTCGATCCATGTGCTCTCAACCCATTAACTCTCACTCTCGATCCACGTACTCTCAAACCATTAACTCTCACTCTCGATCCATGTACTCTCAACCCATTAACTCTCACTCTCGCTTCATGTACTCTCAACCCATAAACTCTCACTCTCGCTCCATGTACTCTCAACCCATTAACTCTCACTCTCGCTCCATGTACTCTCAACCCAGAAACTCTCACTCTCGCTCCATGTACTCTCAACCCATTAACTCTCACTCTCGCTCCATGTACTCTCAACCCATTAACTCTCACTCTCGATCCATGTGCTCTCAACCCATTAACTCTCACTCTCGCTCCATGTGCTCTCAACCCATTAACTCTCACTCTCGCTCCATGTGCTCTCAACCCATTAACTCTCACTCTCGATCCATGTGCTCTCAACCCATTAACTCTCACTCTCGCTCCATGTGCTCTCAACCCATTAACTCTCACTCTCGATCCATGTACTCTCAACCCATTAAGTCTCACTCTCGATCCATGTACTCTCAACCCATTAACTCTCACTCTCGCTCCATGTGCTCTCAACCCATTAACTCTCACTCTCGATCCATGTACTCTCAACCCATTAACTCTCACTCTCAATCCATGTACTCTCAACCCATTAACTCTCACTCTCGCTCCATGTGCTCTCAACCCATTAACTCTAACTCTCGATCCATGTACTCTCAACCCATTAACTCTCACTCTCGATCCATGTACTCTCAACCCATTAACTCTCACTCTTGATCCATGTACTCTCAACCCATTAACTCTCACTCTCGATCCATGTACTCTCAATCCATTAACTCTCACTCTCGATCCATGTGCTCTCAACCCATTAACTCTCACTCTCGATCCATGTGCTCTCAACCCATTAACTCTCACTCTCGATCCATGTGCTCTCAACCCATTAACTCTCACTCTCGATCCATGTGCTCTCAACCCATTAACTCTCACTCTCGATCCATGTGCTCTCAACACATTAACTCTCACTCTCGCCCCATTAACTCTCACTCTCGATCCACGTAAACTCAACCCATTAACTCTCACTCTCGATCCACGTACTCTCAACCCATTAACTCTCACTCTCGATCCACGTACTCTCAACCCATTAACTCTCACTCTCGATCCATGTGCTCTCAACCCATTAACTCTCACTCTCGATCCACGTACTCTCAACCCATTAACTCTCACTCTCGATCCATGTGCTCTCAACCCATTAACTCTCACTCTCGATCCACGTACTCTCAACCCATTAACTCTCCCTCTCGATCCACGTACTGTCAAACCCATTAACTCTCACTCTCGATCCATGTACTCTCAACCCATTAACTCTCACTCTCGATCAATGTGCTCTCAACCCATTAACTCTCACTCTCGATCCATGTGCTCTCAACCCATTAACTCTCACTCTCGATCCATGTGCTCTCGCCCCATTAACTCTCACTCTCGATCCACGTACTCTTAACCCATTAACTCTAACTCTCGATCCATGTACTCTTAACCCATTAACTCTCACTCTCGATCCATGTGCTCTCAACCCATTAACTCTCACTCTCGATCCATGTACTCTCAACCCATTAACTCTCACTCTCGATCCATGTACTCTCAACCCATTAACTCTCACTCTCGATCCATGTGCTCTCAACCCATGAACTCTCACTCTCGCTCCATGTACTCTCAACCCATTAACTCTCACTCTCGATCCATGTGCTCTCAACCCATTAACTCTCACTCTCGATCCATGTACTCTCAACCCATTAACTCTCACTCTCGATCAATGTACTCTCGCCCCATTAACTCTCACTCTCGATCCATGTGCTCTCAACCCATTAACTCTCACTCTCGATCCATGTACTCTCAACCCATTAACTCTCACTCTCGATCCATGTACTCTCGCCCCATTAACTCTCACTCTCGATCCATGTGCTCTCAACCCATTAACTCTCACTCTCGTTCCATGTGCACTCAACCCATTAACTCTCACTCTCGATCCATGTACTCTCAACCCATTAACTCTCACTCTCGATCCATGTGCTCTCAACCCATTAACTCTCACTCTCGATCCATGTACTCTCGCCCCATTAACTCTCACTCTCGATCCATGTGCTCTCAACCCATTAACTCTCACTCTCGATCCATGTACTCTCAACCCATTAACTCTCACTCTCGATCCATGTACTCTCGCCCCATTAACTCTCACTCTCGATCCATGTGCTCTCAACCCATTAACTCTCACTCTCGCTCCATGTGCACTCAACCCATTAACTCTCACTCTCGATCCATGTACTCTCAACCCATTAACTCTCACTCTCGATCCATGTGCTCTCAACCCATTAACTCTCACTCTCGATCCATGTGCTCTCAACCCATAAACTCTCACTCTCGATCCATGTACTCTCAACCCATTAACTCTCACTCTCGATCCATGTGCTCTCAACCCATTAACTCTCACTCTCGATCCATGTGCTCTCAACCCATTAACTCTCACTCTCGATCCATGTACTCTCGCCCCATTAACTCTCACTCTCGATCCATGTGCTCTCAACCCATTAACTCTCACTCTCGATCCATGTACTCTCACCGTATTACCCCTCGCTCTCGATCCATGTACTCTCATCTTATTATCAATCACTCTTGCCCCATGTACTCTCAACCCATTAACTCTCACTCTCGATCCATGTACTCTCGCCCCATTAACTCTCACTCTCGATCCATGTACTCTCACCTTATTACTCCTCACTCTCGCTCCATGTACTCTCACCTTATTACCCCTCACTCTCGCTCCATGTACTCTCACCCTAATACCCCTCACTCTCGCTCCATGTACTCTCACCCTACAACCCCTCACTCCAGCTCCATGTACTCCCACCTTATTACTCCTCACTCTCGCTCCATGTACTCTCACCTTATTACCCCTCACTCTCGATCCATGTACTCTCACCCTCCAACCCCCCACTCTCGCTCCATGTACTCTCACATTATTACTCCTCTCACTCGATCCATGCACTCTCACCATAATGCCACTCACTGTAGCTCCATGTACTCTCACCGCAATACCCCTCACTCTTGATCCATGTACTCTCACCCGGCTGCACCTCACTCTCGATCCATGTACTCACTCCACGTACTCAACCCATTAACGCTCACTCTCCCTCTCCCTCGATGTACTCTCAACCCATGAACCCTCACTCTCGATCCATGTACTCTCACCTTATTACCCCTCACTCTCAATCCATGTACCCTCACCTTATTACCCCTCACTCTCGATCCATGTACCCTCACCCCAATACCCCCTCACTCTCGCTCCACGTACTCAAACCATTAATCCTCACTCTCCCTCCATGTACTCACACCCTCGATCCATGTACTCTCACCCTCATACTCCTCACTCTCGATCACCCCAATACCGCTCACTCTTACTCCATGTACTCTCACCTTATAACACCTCACTCTCGCTCCATTTACTCTCACCCTAATACCCCACACTCTCACTTCATGTCCTCTCACCCTAATACCCCTCACTCTTGCTCCATTTGCTCTCACCCTAATATCCCACACTCTCACTCCATGTACACACACCCCAATACCGCTCACTCTTGCTCCATGAACTCTCACCCTAATACCCCTCACTCTCGCTCCATGTACTCTCACCCTAATACCCCTCACTCTTGCTCCATTTACTCTCACTCCATGTCCTCTCACCCTAATACCCCTCACTCTTGCTCCATTTGCTCTCACCCTAATACCCCTCACTCTCACTCCATGTCCTCTCACCCTAATACCCCCTCACCCTAATACCCCTCACTCTTGCTCCATTTGCTCTCACCCTAATACCCCTCACTCTCACTCCATGTCCTCTCACCCTTATACTCCTCACTCTCGCTCCATGTACTCTCACCCTAATACCCCTCACTCTTGCTCCATTTGCTCTCACCCTAATACCCCTCACTCTTGCTCCATTTGCTCTCACCCTAATACCCCTCACTCTTGCTCCATTTGCTCTCACCCTAATACCCCTCACTCTTGCTCCATTTGCTGTCATCCTATAACCCCACACTCTCACTCCATGTCCTCTCACCCTAATACCCCTCACTCTCGCTCCATGTACTCTCACCCTGATACCCCTCACTCTCACTCCATGTACTCTCACCCTAATACCCCTCACTCTCGCTCCATGTACTCTCACCCTAATACCCCTCACTCTCGCTCCATGTACTCTCACGCTAATACCCCTCACTCTCGCTCCATGTACTCACCCTAATATCCCTCACTCTCGCTCCATGTACTCTCACCCTAATACCCCTCACTCTCGCTCCATGTACTCTCACCCTAATACCCCTCACTCTCGCTCCATGTACTCTCACCCTAATACCCCTCACTCTCGCTCCATGTACTCTCACCCTAATACCCCTCACTCTCCATCCATGTACTCTCACCCTAATACCCCTCACTCTCGCTCCATGTACTCTCACCCTAATACCCCTCACTCTCGCTCCATGTACTCTCACCCTAATACCCCTCACTCTCCATCCATGTACTCACCCTAATACCCCTCACTCTCACTCCATGTACTCTCAGGCTAATACCCTCACTCTTCTTCCATTTACTCACCCTAATACCCCTCACTCTCGCTTCATGTACTCTCACCCTAATACGCCTCACTCTCGCTCCATGTACTCTCACCCTAATACCCCTCACTCTCGCTCCATTTACTCTCACCCTAATACCCCTCACTCTTGCTCCATTTACTCTCACCCTAATACCCCACACTCTCACTCCATGTCCTCTCACCCTAATACCCCTCACTCTTGCTCCATTTGCTCACCCTAATACCCCTCACTCTCACTCCATGTCCTCTCACCCTAATACCCCTCACTCTCCTTCCATTTACTCACCCTAATACCCCTCACTCTCGCTCCGTGTACTCTCACCCTAATACCCCTCACTCTCGCTCCATGTACTCTCACCCTAATACCCCTCACTCTCGCTCCATTTACTCTCACCCTAATACCCCTCACTCTTGCTCCATTTACTCTCACCCTAATACCCCACACTCTCACTTCATGTCCTCTCACCCTAATACCCCTCACTCTTGCTCCATTTGCTCTCACCCTAATATCCCACACTCTCACTACATGTACACACACCCCAATACCACTCACTCTTGCTCCATGTACTCTCACCTTATAACACCTCACTCTCACTCCATGTACACACACCCTAATACCCCTCACTCTCGCTCCATTTACTCTCACCCTAATACCCCTCACTCTTGCTCCATTTACTCTCACTCCATGTCCTCTCACCCTAATACCCCTCACTCTTGCTCCATTTGCTCTCACCCTAATACCCCTCACTCTCACTCCATGTCCTCTCACCCTAATACACCTCACTCTCGCTCCATTTGCTCTCACCCTAATACCCCTCACTCTTGCTCCATTTGCTCTCACCCTAATACCCCTCACTCTTGCTCCATTTGCTCTCACCCTAATACCCCACACTCTCACCATAATACCCCTCACTCTTGCTCCATTTACTCTCACCCTAATACCCCACACTCTGACTCCATGTCCTCTCACCCTAATACCCCTCACTCTCGCTCCATGTACTCTCACCCTAATACCCCTCACTCTCGCTCCATGTGCTCTCAACCCATTAACTCTCACTCTCGATCCACGTACTCTCAACCCATTAACTCTCACTCTCGATCCATGTACTCTCAACCCATTAACTCTCACTCTCGATCAATGTGCTCTCAACCCATTAACTCTCACTCTTGCTCCATTTGCTCTCATCCTAATACCCCACACTCTCACTCCATGTCCTCTCACCCTAATACCCCTCACTCTCGCTCCATGTACTCTCACCCTAATACCCCTCACTCTCGCTCCATGTACTCTCACCCTAATACCCCTCACTCTTGCTCCATTTGCTCTCACCCTAATACCCCCCACTCTCACTCCATGTCCTCTCACCCTAATACCCCACACTCTCACTCCATGTACTCTCACCTTATTACCCCTCACTCTCGCTCCATGTACTCTCACCCTAATACCCCTCACTCTCGCTCCATGTACTCTCACCCTACAACCCCTCACTCCAGCTCCATGTACTCCCACCTTATTACTCCTCACTCTCGCTCCATGTACTCTCACCTTATTACCCCTCACTCTCGATCCATGTACTCTCACCCTCCAACCCCCCACTCTCGCTCCATGTACTCTCACATTATTACTCCTCTCACTCGATCCATGCACTCTCACCATAATGCCACTCACTGTAGCTCCATGTACTCTCACCGCAATACCCCTCACTCTTGATCCATGTACTCTCACCCGGCTGCACCTCACTCTCGATCCATGTACTCACTCCACGTACTCAACCCATTAACGCTCACTCTCCCTCTCCCTCGATGTACTCTCAACCCATGAACCCTCACTCTCGATCCATGTACTCTCACCTTATTACCCCTCACTCTCAATCCATGTACCCTCACCTTATTACCCCTCACTCTCGATCCATGTACCCTCACCCCAATACCCCCTCACTCTCGCTCCACGTACTCAAACCATTAATCCTCACTCTCCCTCCATGTACTCACACCCTCGATCCATGTACTCTCACCCTCATACTCCTCACTCTCGATCACCCCAATACCGCTCACTCTTACTCCATGTACTCTCACCTTATAACACCTCACTCTCGCTCCATTTACTCTCACCCTAATACCCCACACTCTCACTTCATGTCCTCTCACCCTAATACCCCTCACTCTTGCTCCATTTGCTCTCACCCTAATATCCCACACTCTCACTCCATGTACACACACCCCAATACCGCTCACTCTTGCTCCATGAACTCTCACCCTAATACCCCTCACTCTCGCTCCATGTACTCTCACCCTAATACCCCTCACTCTTGCTCCATTTACTCTCACTCCATGTCCTCTCACCCTAATACCCCTCACTCTTGCTCCATTTGCTCTCACCCTAATACCCCTCACTCTCACTCCATGTCCTCTCACCCTAATACCCCCTCACCCTAATACCCCTCACTCTTGCTCCATTTGCTCTCACCCTAATACCCCTCACTCTCACTCCATGTCCTCTCACCCTTATACTCCTCACTCTCGCTCCATGTACTCTCACCCTAATACCCCTCACTCTTGCTCCATTTGCTCTCACCCTAATACCCCTCACTCTTGCTCCATTTGCTCTCACCCTAATACCCCTCACTCTTGCTCCATTTGCTCTCACCCTAATACCCCTCACTCTTGCTCCATTTGCTCTCATCCTATAACCCCACACTCTCACTCCATGTCCTCTCACCCTAATACCCCTCACTCTCGCTCCATGTACTCTCACCCTAATACCCCTCACTCTCACTCCATGTACTCTCACCCTAATACCCCTCACTCTCGCTCCATGTACTCTCACCCTAATACCCCTCACTCTCGCTCCATGTACTCTCACGCTAATACCCCTCACTCTCGCTCCATGTACTCACCCTAATATCCCTCACTCTCGCTCCATGTACTCTCACCCTAATACCCCTCACTCTCGCTCCATGTACTCTCACCCTAATACCCCTCACTCTCGCTCCATGTACTCTCACCCTAATACCCCTCACTCTCGCTCCATGTACTCTCACCCTAATACCCCTCACTCTCCATCCATGTACTCTCACCCTAATACCCCTCACTCTCGCTCCATGTACTCTCACCCTAATACCCCTCACTCTCGCTCCATGTACTCTCACCCTAATACCCCTCACTCTCCATCCATGTACTCACCCTAATACCCCTCACTCTCACTCCATGTACTCTCAGGCTAATACCCTCACTCTTCTTCCATTTACTCACCCTAATACCCCTCACTCTCGCTTCATGTACTCTCACCCTAATACGCCTCACTCTCGCTCCATGTACTCTCACCCTAATACCCCTCACTCTCGCTCCATTTACTCTCACCCTAATACCCCTCACTCTTGCTCCATTTACTCTCACCCTAATACCCCACACTCTCACTCCATGTCCTCTCACCCTAATACCCCTCACTCTTGCTCCATTTGCTCACCCTAATACCCCTCACTCTCACTCCATGTCCTCTCACCCTAATACCCCTCACTCTCCTTCCATTTACTCACCCTAATACCCCTCACTCTCGCTCCGTGTACTCTCACCCTAATACCCCTCACTCTCGCTCCATGTACTCTCACCCTGATACCCCTCACTCTCGCTCCATTTACTCTCACCCTAATACCCCTCACTCTTGCTCCATTTACTCTCACCCTAATACCCCACACTCTCACTTCATGTCCTCTCACCCTAATACCCCTCACTCTTGCTCCATTTGCTCTCACCCTAATATCCCACACTCTCACTACATGTACACACACCCCAATACCACTCACTCTTGCTCCATGTACTCTCACCTTATAACACCTCACTCTCACTCCATGTACACACACCCTAATACCCCTCACTCTCGCTCCATTTACTCTCACCCTAATACCCCTCACTCTTGCTCCATTTACTCTCACTCCATGTCCTCTCACCCTAATACCCCTCACTCTTGCTCCATTTGCTCTCACCCTAATACCCCTCACTCTCACTCCATGTCCTCTCACCCTAATACACCTCACTCTCGCTCCATTTGCTCTCACCCTAATACCCCTCACTCTTGCTCCATTTGCTCTCACCCTAATACCCCTCACTCTTGCTCCATTTGCTCTCACCCTAATACCCCACACTCTCACCATAATACCCCTCACTCTTGCTCCATTTACTCTCACCCTAATACCCCACACTCTGACTCCATGTCCTCTCACCCTAATACCCCTCACTCTCGCTCCATGTACTCTCACCCTAATACCCCTCACTCTCGCTCCATGTGCTCTCAACCCATTAACTCTCACTCTCGATCCACGTACTCTCAACCCATTAACTCTCACTCTCGATCCATGTACTCTCAACCCATTAACTCTCACTCTCGATCAATGTGCTCTCAACCCATTAACTCTCACTCTTGCTCCATTTGCTCTCATCCTAATACCCCACACTCTCACTCCATGTCCTCTCACCCTAATACCCCTCACTCTCGCTCCATGTACTCTCACCCTAATACCCCTCACTCTCGCTCCATGTACTCTCACCCTAATACCCCTCACTCTTGCTCCATTTGCTCTCACCCTAATACCCCCCACTCTCACTCCATGTCCTCTCACCCTAATACCCCACACTCTCACTCCATGTACTCTCACCTTATTACCCCTCACTCTCGCTCCATGTACTCTCACCCTAATACCCCTCACTCTCGCTCCATGTACTCTCACCCTACAACCCCTCACTCCAGCTCCATGTACTCCCACCTTATTACTCCTCACTCTCGCTCCATGTACTCTCACCTTATTACCCCTCACTCTCGATCCATGTACTCTCACCCTCCAACCCCCCACTCTCGCTCCATGTACTCTCACATTATTACTCCTCTCACTCGATCCATGCACTCTCACCATAATGCCACTCACTGTAGCTCCATGTACTCTCACCGCAATACCCCTCACTCTTGATCCATGTACTCTCACCCGGCTGCACCTCACTCTCGATCCATGTACTCACTCCACGTACTCAACCCATTAACGCTCACTCTCCCTCTCCCTCGATGTACTCTCAACCCATGAACCCTCACTCTCGATCCATGTACTCTCACCTTATTACCCCTCACTCTCAATCCATGTACCCTCACCTTATTACCCCTCACTCTCGATCCATGTACCCTCACCCCAATACCCCCTCACTCTCGCTCCACGTACTCAAACCATTAATCCTCACTCTCCCTCCATGTACTCACACCCTCGATCCATGTACTCTCACCCTCATACTCCTCACTCTCGATCACCCCAATACCGCTCACTCTTACTCCATGTACTCTCACCTTATAACACCTCACTCTCGCTCCATTTACTCTCACCCTAATACCCCACACTCTCACTTCATGTCCTCTCACCCTAATACCCCTCACTCTTGCTCCATTTGCTCTCACCCTAATATCCCACACTCTCACTCCATGTACACACACCCCAATACCGCTCACTCTTGCTCCATGAACTCTCACCCTAATACCCCTCACTCTCGCTCCATGTACTCTCACCCTAATACCCCTCACTCTTGCTCCATTTACTCTCACTCCATGTCCTCTCACCCTAATACCCCTCACTCTTGCTCCATTTGCTCTCACCCTAATACCCCTCACTCTCACTCCATGTCCTCTCACCCTAATACCCCCTCACCCTAATACCCCTCACTCTTGCTCCATTTGCTCTCACCCTAATACCCCTCACTCTCACTCCATGTCCTCTCACCCTTATACTCCTCACTCTCGCTCCATGTACTCTCACCCTAATACCCCTCACTCTTGCTCCATTTGCTCTCACCCTAATACCCCTCACTCTTGCTCCATTTGCTCTCACCCTAATACCCCTCACTCTTGCTCCATTTGCTCTCACCCTAATACCCCTCACTCTTGCTCCATTTGCTCTCATCCTATAACCCCACACTCTCACTCCATGTCCTCTCACCCTAATACCCCTCACTCTCGCTCCATGTACTCTCACCCTAATACCCCTCACTCTCACTCCATGTACTCTCACCCTAATACCCCTCACTCTCGCTCCATGTACTCTCACCCTAATACCCCTCACTCTCGCTCCATGTACTCTCACGCTAATACCCCTCACTCTCGCTCCATGTACTCACCCTAATATCCCTCACTCTCGCTCCATGTACTCTCACCCTAATACCCCTCACTCTCGCTCCATTTACTCTCACCCTAATACCCCTCACTCTTGCTCCATTTACTCTCACCCTAATACCCCACACTCTCACTCCATGTCCTCTCACCCTAATACCCCTCACTCTTGCTCCATTTGCTCACCCTAATACCCCTCACTCTCACTCCATGTCCTCTCACCCTAATACCCCTCACTCTCCTTCCATTTACTCACCCTAATACCCCTCACTCTCGCTCCGTGTACTCTCACCCTAATACCCCTCACTCTCGCTCCATGTACTCTCACCCTAATACCCCTCACTCTCGCTCCATTTACTCTCACCCTAATACCCCTCACTCTTGCTCCATTTACTCTCACCCTAATACCCCACACTCTCACTTCATGTCCTCTCACCCTAATACCCCTCACTCTTGCTCCATTTGCTCTCACCCTAATATCCCACACTCTCACTACATGTACACACACCCCAATACCACTCACTCTTGCTCCATGTACTCTCACCTTATAACACCTCACTCTCACTCCATGTACACACACCCTAATACCCCTCACTCTCGCTCCATTTACTCTCACCCTAATACCCCTCACTCTTGCTCCATTTACTCTCACTCCATGTCCTCTCACCCTAATACCCCTCACTCTTGCTCCATTTGCTCTCACCCTAATACCCCTCACTCTCACTCCATGTCCTCTCACCCTAATACACCTCACTCTCGCTCCATTTGCTCTCACCCTAATACCCCTCACTCTTGCTCCATTTGCTCTCACCCTAATACCCCTCACTCTTGCTCCATTTGCTCTCACCCTAATACCCCACACTCTCACCATAATACCCCTCACTCTTGCTCCATTTACTCTCACCCTAATACCCCACACTCTGACTCCATGTCCTCTCACCCTAATACCCCTCACTCTCGCTCCATGTACTCTCACCCTAATACCCCTCACTCTCGCTCCATGTGCTCTCAACCCATTAACTCTCACTCTCGATCCACGTACTCTCAACCCATTAACTCTCACTCTCGATCCATGTACTCTCAACCCATTAACTCTCACTCTCGATCAATGTGCTCTCAACCCATTAACTCTCACTCTCGATCCATGTGCTCTCAACCCATTAACTCTCACTCTCGATCCATGTGCTCTCGCCCCATTAACTCTCACTCTCGATCCACGTACTCTTAACCCATTAACTCTAACTCTCGATCCATGTACTCTTAACCCATTAACTCTCACTCTCGATCCATGTGCTCTCAACCCATTAACTCTCACTCTCGATCCATGTACTCTCAACCCATTAACTCTCACTCTCGATCCATGTACTCTCAACCCATTAACTCTCACTCTCGATCCATGTGCTCTCAACCCATGAACTCTCACTCTCGCTCCATGTACTCTCAACCCATTAACTCTCACTCTCGATCCATGTGCTCTCAACCCATTAACTCTCACTCTCGATCCATGTACTCTCAACCCATTAACTCTCACTCTCGATCCATGTACTCTCGCCCCATTAACTCTCACTCTCGATCCATGTGCTCTCAACCCATTAACTCTCACTCTCGATCCATGTAATCTCAACCCATTAACTCTCACTCTCGATCCATGTACTCTCGCCCCATTAACTCTCACTCTCGATCCATGTGCTCTCAACCCATTAACTCTCACTCTCGCTCCATGTGCACTCAACCCATTAACTCTCACTCTCGATCCATGTACTCTCAACCCATTAACTCTCACTCTCGATCCATGTACTCTCAACCCATTAACTCTCACTCTCGATCCATGTGCTCTCAACCCATTAACTCTCACTCTCAATCCATGTGCTCTCAACCCATAAACTCTCACTGTCGATCCATGTACTCTCAACCCATTAACTCTCACTCTCGATCCATGTGCTCTCAACCCATTAACTCTCACTCTCGATCCATGTGCTCTCAACCCATTAACTCTCACTCTCGCTCCATGTACCCTCAACCCATTAACTCTCACTCTCGATCCATGTGCTCTCGCCCCATTAACTCTCACTCTCGATCCATGTACTCTCAGCGTATTACCCCTCGCTCTCGATCCATGGACTCTCATCTTATTATCAATCACTCTTGCCCCATGTACTCTCACCCTACAACCCCTCACTCTCGCTCCATGTGCTCTCGCCCTACAACCCCTCACTCTCGCTTCATGTACTCTCACCTTATTACTCCTCACTCTCGCTCCATGTACTCTCACCTTATTACCCCTCACTCTCGCTCCATGTACTCTCACCCTAATACCCCTCACTCTCGCTCCATGTACTCTCACCCTACAACCCCTCACTCCAGCTCCATGTACTCCCACCTTATTACTCCTCACTCTCGCTCCATGTACTCTCACCTTATTACCCCTCACTCTCGATCCATGTACTCTCACCCTCCAACCCCCCACTCTCGCTCCATGTACTCTGACATTATTACTCCTCTCACTCGATCCATGCACTCTCACCATAATGCCACTCACTGTAGCTCCATGTACTCTCACCCCAATGCCCCTCACTCTTGATCCATGTACTCTCACCCGGCTGCACCTCACTCTCGATCCATGTACTCACTCCACGTACTCAACCCATTAACGCTCACTCTCCCTCTCCCTCGATGTACTCTCAACCCATGAACCCTCACTCTCGATCCATGTACTCTCACCTTATTACCCCTCACTCTCAATCCATGTACCCTCACCTTATTACCCCTCACTCTCGATCCATGTACCCTCACCCCAATACCCCCTCACTCTCACTCCACGTACTCAAACCATTAATCCTCACTCTCCCTCCATGTACTCACACCCTCGATCCATGTACTCTCACCCTCATACTCCTCACTCTCGATCACCCCAATACCGCTCACTCTTACTCCATGTACTCTCACCTCATAACACCTCACTCTCACTCCATGTACACACACCCTAATACCCCTCACTCTCGCTCCATTTACTCTCACCCTAATACCCCACACTCTCACTTCATGTCCTCTCACCCTAATACCCCTCACTCTTGCTCCATTTGCTCTCACCCTAATATCCCACACTCTCACTCCATGAACACACACCCCAATACCGCTCACTCTTGCTCCATGAACTCTCACCTTATAACACCTCACTCTCACTCCATGTACACACACCCTAATACCCCTCACTCTCGCTCCATTTACTCTCACCCTAATACCCCTCACTCTTGCTCCATTTACTCTCACTCCATGTCCTCTCACCCTAATACCCCTCACTCTTGCTCCATTTGCTCTCACCCTAATACCCCTCACTCTCACTCCATGTCCTCTCACCCTAATACCCCCTCACCCTAATACCCCTCACTCTCACTCCATGTCCTCTCACCCTAATACTCCTCACTCTCGCTCCATGTACTCTCACCCTAATACCCCTCACTCTTGCTCCATTTGCTCTCACCCTAATACCCCTCACTCTTGCTCCATTTGCTCTCACCCTAATACCCCTCACTCTTGCTCCATTTGCTCTCACCCTAATACCCCTCACTCTTGCTCCATTTGCTCTCATCCTATAACCCCACACTCTCACTCCATGTCCTCTCACCCTAATACCCCTCACTCTCGCTCCATGTACTCTCACCCTAATACCCCTCACTCTCGCTCCATGTACTCTCACCCTAATACCCATCACTCTCGCTCCATGTACTCTCACCCTAATACCCCTCACTCTCGCTCCATGTACTCTCACGCTAATACCCCTCACTCTCGCTCCATGTACTCACCCTAATATCCCTCACTCTCGCTCCATGTACTCTCACCCTAATACCCCTCACTCTCGCTCCATGTACTCTCACCCTAATACCCCTCACTCTCGCTCCATGTACTCTCACCCTAATACCCCTCACTCTCGCTCCATGTACTCTCACCCTAATACCCCTCACTCTCCATCCATGTACTCTCACCCTAATACCCCTCACTCTCGCTCCATGTACTCTCACCCTAATACCCCTCACTCTCGCTCCATGTACTCTCACCCTAATACCCCTCACTCTCCATCCATGTACTCACCCTAATACCCCTCACTCTCACTCCATGTACTCTCAGGCTAATACCCTCACTCTCCTTCCATTTACTCACCCTAATACCCCTCACTCTCGCTTCATGTACTCTCACCCTAATACGCCTCACTCTCGCTCCATGTACTCTCACCCTTATACCCCTCACTCTCGCTCCATTTACTCTCACCCTAATACCCCTCACTCTTGCTCCATTTACTCTCACCCTAATACCCCACACTCTCACTCCATGTCCTCTCACCCTAATACCCCTCACTCTTGCTCCATTTGCTCACCCTAATACCCCTCACTCTCACTCCATGTCCTCTCACCCTAATACCCCTCACTCTCCTTCCATTTACTGACCCTAATACCCCTCACTCTCGCTCCATGTACTCTCACCCTAATACCCCTCACTCTCGCTCCATGTACTCTCACCCTAATACCCCTCACTCTCGCTCCATTTACTCTCACCCTAATACCCCTCACTCTTGCTCCATTTACTCTCACCCTAATACCCCACACTCTCACTTCATGTCCTCTCACCCTAATACCCCTCACTCTTGCTCCATTTGCTCTCACCCTAATATCCCACACTCTCACTACATGTACACACACCCCAATACCACTCACTCTTGCTCCATGTACTCTCACCTTTTCACACCTCACTCTCACTCCATGTACACACACCCTAATACCCCTCACTCTCGCTCCATTTACTCTCACCCTAATACCCCTCACTCTTGCTCCATTTACTCTCACTCCATGTCCTCTCACCCTAATACCCCTCACTCTTGCTCCATTTGCTCTCACCCTAATACCCCTCACTCTCACTCCATGTCCTCTCACCCTAATGCACCTCACTCTCGCTCCATTTGCTCTCACCCTAATACCCCTCACTCTTGCTCCATTTGCTCTCACCCTAATACCCCTCACTCTTGCTCCATTTGCTCTCACCCTAATACCCCACACTCTCACCATAATACCCCTCACTCTTGCTCCATTTACTCTCACCCTAATACCCCACACTCTCACTCCATGTCCTCTCACCCAAATACCCCTCACTCTTGCTCCATTTGCTCTCACCCTAATACCCCTCACTCTCGCTCCATTTACTCTCACCTAATACCCCTCACTCTTGCTCCATTTACTCTCACCCTAATACCCCACACTCTCACTCCATGTCCTCTCACCCTAATACCCCTCACTCTTGCTCCATTTGCTCTCACCCTAATACCCCACACTCTCACTCCATGTACACACCCCAATACCACTCACTCTTGCTCCATGTACTCTCACCTTATAACACCTCACTCTCACTCCATGAACACACACCCTAATACCCCTCACTCTCGCTCCATTTACTCTCACCCTAATACCCCTCACTCTTGCTCCATTTACTCTCACCCTAATACCCCACACTCTCACTCCATGTCCTCTCACCCCAATACCCCCTCACCCTTATACCCCTCACTCTTGCTCCATTTGCTCTCACCCTAATACCCCGCACTCTCACTCCATGTCCTCTCACCCTAATACTACTCACTCTCGCTCCATGTACTCTCACCCTAATACCCCTCACTCTTGCTCCATGTACTTTCACCCTAATACCCCTCACTCTTGCTCCATTCGCTCTCACCCTAATACCCCTCACTCTTGCTCCATTTACTCTCACCCTCATACCCCGCACTCTCACTCCATGTCCTCTCACCCGAATACCCCTCACTCTCGCTCCATGTACTCTCACCCTAATACCCCTCACTCTCGCTCCATGTACTCTCACCCTAATACCCCTCACTCTTGCTCCATTTGCTCTCACCCTAATACCCCTCACTCTTGCTCCATTTGCTCTCACCCTAATACCCCCCACTCTCACTCCATGTCCTCTCACCCTAATACCCCACACTCTCACTCCATGTCCTCTCACCCTAATACCCCTCACTCTTGCTCCATTTGCTCTCACCCTAATACCCCTCACTCTCACTCCATGTCCTCTCACCCTAATACTCCTCACTCTCGCTCCATGTACTCTCACCCTAATACCCCTCACTCTTGCTCCATGTACTCTCACCCTAATACCCCTCACTCTTGCTCCATTTGCTCTCACCCTAATACCCCTCACTCTTGCTCCATTTGCTCTCACCCTAATACCCCTCACTCTTGCTCCATTTGCTCTCATCCTAATACCCCACACTCTCACTCCATGTCCTCTCACCCTAATACCCCTCACTCTCGCTCCATGTACTCTCACCCTAATACCCCTCACTCTCGCTCCATGTACTCTCACCCTAATACCCCTCACTCTCGCTCCATGTACTCTCACCCTAATACCCTCACTCTCCTTCCATTTACTCACCCTAATACCCCTCACTCTCGCTTCATGTACTCTCACCCTAATACGCCTCACTCTCGCTCCATGTACTCTCACCCTAATACCCCTCACTCTCGCTCCATTTACTCTCACCCTAATACCCCTCACTCTTGCTCCATTTACTCTCACCCTAATACCCCACACTCTCACTCCATGTCCTCTCACCCTAATACCCCTCACTCTTGCTCCATTTGCTCACCCTAATACCCCTCACTCTCACTCCATGTCCTCTCACCCTAATACCCCTCACTCTCCTTCCATTTACTCACCCTAATACCCCTCACTCTCGCTCCATGTACTCTCACCCTAATACCCCTCACTCTCGCTCCATGTACTCTCACCCTAATACCCCTCACTCTCGCTCCATTTACTCTCACCCTAATACCCCTCACTCTTGCTCCATTTACTCTCACCCTAATACCCCACACTCTCACTTCATGTCCTCTCACCCTAATACCCCTCACTCTTGCTCCATTTGCTCTCACCCTAATATCCCACACTCTCACTACATGTACACACACCCCAATACCACTCACTCTTGCTCCATGTACTCTCACCTTATAACACCTCACTCTCACTCCATGTACACACACCCTAATACCCCTCACTCTCGCTACATTTACTCTCACCCTAATACCCCTCACTCTTGCTCCATTTACTCTCACTCCATGTCCTCTCACCCTAATACCCCTCACTCTTGCTCCATTTGCTCTCACCCTAATACCCCTCACTCTCACTCCATGTCCTCTCACCCTAATACACCTCACTCTCGCTCCATTTGCTCTCACCCTAATACCCCTCACTCTTGCTCCATTTGCTCTCACCCTAATACCCCTCACTCTTGCTCCATTTGCTCTCACCCTAATACCCCACACTCTCACCATAATACCCCTCACTCTTGCTCCATTTACTCTCACCCTAATACCCCACACTCTGACTCCATGTCCTCTCACCCTAATACCCCTCACTCTCGCTCCATGTACTCTCACCCTAATACCCCTCACTCTCGCTCCATGTGCTCTCAACCCATTAACTCTCACTCTCGATCCACGTACTCTCAACCCATTAACTCTCACTCTCGATCCATGTACTCTCAACCCATTAACTCTCACTCTCGATCAATGTGCTCTCAACCCATTAACTCTCACTCTCGATCCATGTGCTCTCAACCCATTAACTCTCACTCTCGATCCATGTGCTCTCGCCCCATTAACTCTCACTCTCGATCCACGTACTCTTAACCCATTAACTCTAACTCTCGATCCATGTACTCTTAACCCATTAACTCTCACTCTCGATCCATGTGCTCTCAACCCATTAACTCTCACTCTCGATCCATGTACTCTCAACCCATTAACTCTCACTCTCGATCCATGTACTCTCAACCCATTAACTCTCACTCTCGATCCATGTGCTCTCAACCCATGAACTCTCACTCTCGCTCCATGTACTCTCAACCCATTAACTCTCACTCTCGATCCATGTGCTCTCAACCCATTAACTCTCACTCTCGATCCATGTACTCTCAACCCATTAACTCTCACTCTCGATCCATGTACTCTCGCCCCATTAACTCTCACTCTCGATCCATGTGCTCTCAACCCATTAACTCTCACTCTCGATCCATGTAATCTCAACCCATTAACTCTCACTCTCGATCCATGTACTCTCGCCCCATTAACTCTCACTCTCGATCCATGTGCTCTCAACCCATTAACTCTCACTCTCGCTCCATGTGCACTCAACCCATTAACTCTCACTCTCGATCCATGTACTCTCAACCCATTAACTCTCACTCTCGATCCATGTACTCTCAACCCATTAACTCTCACTCTCGATCCATGTGCTCTCAACCCATTAACTCTCACTCTCAATCCATGTGCTCTCAACCCATAAACTCTCACTGTCGATCCATGTACTCTCAACCCATTAACTCTCACTCTCGATCCATGTGCTCTCAACCCATTAACTCTCACTCTCGATCCATGTGCTCTCAACCCATTAACTCTCACTCTCGCTCCATGTACCCTCAACCCATTAACTCTCACTCTCGATCCATGTGCTCTCGCCCCATTAACTCTCACTCTCGATCCATGTACTCTCAGCGTATTACCCCTCGCTCTCGATCCATGGACTCTCATCTTATTATCAATCACTCTTGCCCCATGTACTCTCACCCTACAACCCCTCACTCTCGCTCCATGTGCTCTCGCCCTACAACCCCTCACTCTCGCTTCATGTACTCTCACCTTATTACTCCTCACTCTCGCTCCATGTACTCTCACCTTATTACCCCTCACTCTCGCTCCATGTACTCTCACCCTAATACCCCTCACTCTCGCTCCATGTACTCTCACCCTACAACCCCTCACTCCAGCTCCATGTACTCCCACCTTATTACTCCTCACTCTCGCTCCATGTA
This sequence comes from Myxine glutinosa, assembly GCF_964187855.1. Classification (NCBI taxonomy): domain Eukaryota; kingdom Metazoa; phylum Chordata; class Myxini; order Myxiniformes; family Myxinidae; genus Myxine; species Myxine glutinosa. The sequence goes on along the minus strand of NC_136263.1, from coordinate 181,344,481 downwards.
CTCTCACCTTATTACCCCTCACTCTCGATCCATGTACTCTCACCCTCCAACCCCCCACTCTCGCTCCATGTACTCTGACATTATTACTCCTCTCACTCGATCCATGCACTCTCACCATAATGCCACTCACTGTAGCTCCATGTACTCTCACCCCAATGCCCCTCACTCTTGATCCATGTACTCTCACCCGGCTGCACCTCACTCTCGATCCATGTACTCACTCCACGTACTCAACCCATTAACGCTCACTCTCCCTCTCCCTCGATGTACTCTCAACCCATGAACCCTCACTCTCGATCCATGTACTCTCACCTTATTACCCCTCACTCTCAATCCATGTACCCTCACCTTATTACCCCTCACTCTCGATCCATGTACCCTCACCCCAATACCCCCTCACTCTCACTCCACGTACTCAAACCATTAATCCTCACTCTCCCTCCATGTACTCACACCCTCGATCCATGTACTCTCACCCTCATACTCCTCACTCTCGATCACCCCAATACCGCTCACTCTTACTCCATGTACTCTCACCTCATAACACCTCACTCTCACTCCATGTACACACACCCTAATACCCCTCACTCTCGCTCCATTTACTCTCACCCTAATACCCCACACTCTCACTTCATGTCCTCTCACCCTAATACCCCTCACTCTTGCTCCATTTGCTCTCACCCTAATATCCCACACTCTCACTCCATGAACACACACCCCAATACCGCTCACTCTTGCTCCATGAACTCTCACCTTATAACACCTCACTCTCACTCCATGTACACACACCCTAATACCCCTCACTCTCGCTCCATTTACTCTCACCCTAATACCCCTCACTCTTGCTCCATTTACTCTCACTCCATGTCCTCTCACCCTAATACCCCTCACTCTTGCTCCATTTGCTCTCACCCTAATACCCCTCACTCTCACTCCATGTCCTCTCACCCTAATACCCCCTCACCCTAATACCCCTCACTCTCACTCCATGTCCTCTCACCCTAATACTCCTCACTCTCGCTCCATGTACTCTCACCCTAATACCCCTCACTCTTGCTCCATTTGCTCTCACCCTAATACCCCTCACTCTTGCTCCATTTGCTCTCACCCTAATACCCCTCACTCTTGCTCCATTTGCTCTCACCCTAATACCCCTCACTCTTGCTCCATTTGCTCTCATCCTATAACCCCACACTCTCACTCCATGTCCTCTCACCCTAATACCCCTCACTCTCGCTCCATGTACTCTCACCCTAATACCCCTCACTCTCGCTCCATGTACTCTCACCCTAATACCCATCACTCTCGCTCCATGTACTCTCACCCTAATACCCCTCACTCTCGCTCCATGTACTCTCACGCTAATACCCCTCACTCTCGCTCCATGTACTCACCCTAATATCCCTCACTCTCGCTCCATGTACTCTCACCCTAATACCCCTCACTCTCGCTCCATGTACTCTCACCCTAATACCCCTCACTCTCGCTCCATGTACTCTCACCCTAATACCCCTCACTCTCGCTCCATGTACTCTCACCCTAATACCCCTCACTCTCCATCCATGTACTCTCACCCTAATACCCCTCACTCTCGCTCCATGTACTCTCACCCTAATACCCCTCACTCTCGCTCCATGTACTCTCACCCTAATACCCCTCACTCTCCATCCATGTACTCACCCTAATACCCCTCACTCTCACTCCATGTACTCTCAGGCTAATACCCTCACTCTCCTTCCATTTACTCACCCTAATACCCCTCACTCTCGCTTCATGTACTCTCACCCTAATACGCCTCACTCTCGCTCCATGTACTCTCACCCTTATACCCCTCACTCTCGCTCCATTTACTCTCACCCTAATACCCCTCACTCTTGCTCCATTTACTCTCACCCTAATACCCCACACTCTCACTCCATGTCCTCTCACCCTAATACCCCTCACTCTTGCTCCATTTGCTCACCCTAATACCCCTCACTCTCACTCCATGTCCTCTCACCCTAATACCCCTCACTCTCCTTCCATTTACTGACCCTAATACCCCTCACTCTCGCTCCATGTACTCTCACCCTAATACCCCTCACTCTCGCTCCATGTACTCTCACCCTAATACCCCTCACTCTCGCTCCATTTACTCTCACCCTAATACCCCTCACTCTTGCTCCATTTACTCTCACCCTAATACCCCACACTCTCACTTCATGTCCTCTCACCCTAATACCCCTCACTCTTGCTCCATTTGCTCTCACCCTAATATCCCACACTCTCACTACATGTACACACACCCCAATACCACTCACTCTTGCTCCATGTACTCTCACCTTTTCACACCTCACTCTCACTCCATGTACACACACCCTAATACCCCTCACTCTCGCTCCATTTACTCTCACCCTAATACCCCTCACTCTTGCTCCATTTACTCTCACTCCATGTCCTCTCACCCTAATACCCCTCACTCTTGCTCCATTTGCTCTCACCCTAATACCCCTCACTCTCACTCCATGTCCTCTCACCCTAATGCACCTCACTCTCGCTCCATTTGCTCTCACCCTAATACCCCTCACTCTTGCTCCATTTGCTCTCACCCTAATACCCCTCACTCTTGCTCCATTTGCTCTCACCCTAATACCCCACACTCTCACCATAATACCCCTCACTCTTGCTCCATTTACTCTCACCCTAATACCCCACACTCTCACTCCATGTCCTCTCACCCAAATACCCCTCACTCTTGCTCCATTTGCTCTCACCCTAATACCCCTCACTCTCGCTCCATTTACTCTCACCTAATACCCCTCACTCTTGCTCCATTTACTCTCACCCTAATACCCCACACTCTCACTCCATGTCCTCTCACCCTAATACCCCTCACTCTTGCTCCATTTGCTCTCACCCTAATACCCCACACTCTCACTCCATGTACACACCCCAATACCACTCACTCTTGCTCCATGTACTCTCACCTTATAACACCTCACTCTCACTCCATGAACACACACCCTAATACCCCTCACTCTCGCTCCATTTACTCTCACCCTAATACCCCTCACTCTTGCTCCATTTACTCTCACCCTAATACCCCACACTCTCACTCCATGTCCTCTCACCCCAATACCCCCTCACCCTTATACCCCTCACTCTTGCTCCATTTGCTCTCACCCTAATACCCCGCACTCTCACTCCATGTCCTCTCACCCTAATACTACTCACTCTCGCTCCATGTACTCTCACCCTAATACCCCTCACTCTTGCTCCATGTACTTTCACCCTAATACCCCTCACTCTTGCTCCATTCGCTCTCACCCTAATACCCCTCACTCTTGCTCCATTTACTCTCACCCTCATACCCCGCACTCTCACTCCATGTCCTCTCACCCGAATACCCCTCACTCTCGCTCCATGTACTCTCACCCTAATACCCCTCACTCTCGCTCCATGTACTCTCACCCTAATACCCCTCACTCTTGCTCCATTTGCTCTCACCCTAATACCCCTCACTCTTGCTCCATTTGCTCTCACCCTAATACCCCCCACTCTCACTCCATGTCCTCTCACCCTAATACCCCACACTCTCACTCCATGTCCTCTCACCCTAATACCCCTCACTCTTGCTCCATTTGCTCTCACCCTAATACCCCTCACTCTCACTCCATGTCCTCTCACCCTAATACTCCTCACTCTCGCTCCATGTACTCTCACCCTAATACCCCTCACTCTTGCTCCATGTACTCTCACCCTAATACCCCTCACTCTTGCTCCATTTGCTCTCACCCTAATACCCCTCACTCTTGCTCCATTTGCTCTCACCCTAATACCCCTCACTCTTGCTCCATTTGCTCTCATCCTAATACCCCACACTCTCACTCCATGTCCTCTCACCCTAATACCCCTCACTCTCGCTCCATGTACTCTCACCCTAATACCCCTCACTCTCGCTCCATGTACTCTCACCCTAATACCCCTCACTCTCGCTCCATGTACTCTCACCCTAATACCCTCACTCTCCTTCCATTTACTCACCCTAATACCCCTCACTCTCGCTTCATGTACTCTCACCCTAATACGCCTCACTCTCGCTCCATGTACTCTCACCCTAATACCCCTCACTCTCGCTCCATTTACTCTCACCCTAATACCCCTCACTCTTGCTCCATTTACTCTCACCCTAATACCCCACACTCTCACTCCATGTCCTCTCACCCTAATACCCCTCACTCTTGCTCCATTTGCTCACCCTAATACCCCTCACTCTCACTCCATGTCCTCTCACCCTAATACCCCTCACTCTCCTTCCATTTACTCACCCTAATACCCCTCACTCTCGCTCCATGTACTCTCACCCTAATACCCCTCACTCTCGCTCCATGTACTCTCACCCTAATACCCCTCACTCTCGCTCCATTTACTCTCACCCTAATACCCCTCACTCTTGCTCCATTTACTCTCACCCTAATACCCCACACTCTCACTTCATGTCCTCTCACCCTAATACCCCTCACTCTTGCTCCATTTGCTCTCACCCTAATATCCCACACTCTCACTACATGTACACACACCCCAATACCACTCACTCTTGCTCCATGTACTCTCACCTTATAACACCTCACTCTCACTCCATGTACACACACCCTAATACCCCTCACTCTCGCTCCATTTACTCTCACCCTAATACCCCTCACTCTTGCTCCATTTACTCTCACTCCATGTCCTCTCACCCTAATACCCCTCACTCTTGCTCCATTTGCTCTCACCCTAATACCCCTCACTCTCACTCCATGTCCTCTCACCCTAATACACCTCACTCTCGCTCCATTTGCTCTCACCCTAATACCCCTCACTCTTGCTCCATTTGCTCTCACCCTAATACCCCTCACTCTTGCTCCATTTGCTCTCACCCTAATACCCCACACTCTCACCCTAATACCCCTCACTCTTGCTCCATTTACTCTCACCCTAATACCCCACACTCTCACTCCATGTCCTCTCACCCTAATACCCCTCACTCTTGCTCCATTTGCTCTCACCCTAATACCCCTCACTCTCGCTCCATTTACTCTCACCTAATACCCCTCACTCTTGCTCCATTTACTCTCACCCTAATACCCCACACTCTCACTCCATGTCCTCTCACCCTAATACCCCTCACTCTTGCTCCATTTGCTCTCACCCTAATACCCCACACTCTCACTCTATGTACACACCCCAATACCGCTCACTCTTGCTCCATGTACTCTCACCTTATAACACCTCACTCTCACTCCATGAACACACACCCTAATACCCCTCACTCTCGCTCCATTTACTCTCACCCTAATACCCCTCACTCTTGCTCCATTTACTCTCACCCTTATACCCCACACTCTCACTCCATGTCCTCTCACCCCAATACCCCCTCACCCTTATACCCCTCACTCTCGCTCCATTTGCTCTCACCCGAATACCCCTCACTCTCACTCCATGTCCTCTCACCCTAATACTCCTCACTCTCGCTCCATGTACTCTCACCCTAATACCCCTCACTCTTGCTCCATGTACTTTCACCCTAATACCCCTCACTCTTGCTCCATTCGCTCTCACCCTAATACCCCTCACTCTTGCTCCATTTGCTCTCAACCTAATACCCCTCACTCTTGCTCCATTTGCTCTCACCCTAATACCCCTCACTCTTGCTCCATTTGCTCTCACCCTAATACCCCACACTCTCACTCCATGTCCTCTCACCCTAATACCCCACACTCTCACTCCATGTCCTCTCACCCTAACACCCCTCACTCTCGCTCCATTTGCTCTCACCCTAATACCCCACACTCTCACTCCATGTCCTCTCACCCTAATACCCCACACTCTCACTCCATGTCCTCTCACCCTAATACCCCTCACTCTCGCTCCATGTACTCTCACCCTAATACCCCTCACTCTCGCTCCATGTACTCTCACCCTAATACCCCTCACTCTCGCTCCATGTACTCTCACCCTAATACCCCTCACTCTTGCTCCATGTACTCTCACCCTAATACCCCACACTCTCACTCCATGTCCTCTCACCCTAATACCCCTCACTCTTGCTCCATGTACTCTCACCTTATAACACCTCACTCTCACTCCATGTTCACACACCCTAATACCCCTCACTCTCGCTCCATTTACTCTCACCCTAATACCCCTCACTCTTGCTCCATTTACTCTCACTCCATGTCCTCTCACCCTAATACCCCTCACTCTTGCTCCATTTGCTCTCACCCTAATACCCCTCACTCTCACTCCATGTCCTCTCACCCTAATACACCTCACTCTCGCTCCATTTGCTCTCACCATAATACCCCTCACTCTTGCTCCATTTGCTCTCACCCTAATACCCCTCACTCTTGCTCCATTTGCTCTCACCCTAATACCCCACACTCTCACCATAATACCCCTCACTCTTGCTCCATTTACTCTCACCCTAATACCCCACACTCTCACTCCATGTCCTCTCACCCTAATACCCCTCACTCTTGCTCCATTTGCTCTCACCCTAATACCCCTCACTCTCGCTCCATTTACTCTCACCTAATACCCCTCACTCTTGCTCCATTTACTCTCACCCTAATACTCCACACTCTCACTCCATGTCCTCTCACCCTAATACCCCTCACTCTTGCTCCATTTGCTCTCACCCTAATACCCCACACTCTCACTCCATGTACACACACCCCAATACCGCTCACTCTTGCTCCATGTACTCTCACCTTATAACACCTCACTCTCACTCCATGAACACACACCCTAATACCCCTCACTCTCACCCTAATACCCCACCCTCTCACTCCATGTCCTCTCACCCTAATACCCCTCACTCTTGCTCCATTTGCTCTCACCCTAATACCCCTCACTCTCACTCCATGTCCTCTCACCCTAATTCCCCTCACTCTCGCTCCATGTACTCTCACCCTAATACCCCTCACTCTCGCTCCATGTACTCTCACCCTAATACCCCTCACTCTCGCTCCATGTACTCTCACCCGAATACCCCTCACTCTCCATCCATGTACTCTCACCCTAATACCCCTCACTCTCGCTCCATGTACTCTCACCCTAATACCCCTCACTCTCGCTACATGTACTCTCACCCTAATACCCCTCACTCTCCATCCATGTACTCACCCTAATACCCCTCACTCTCACCCCATGTACTCTCAGGCTAATACCCTCACTCTCCTTCCATTTACTCACCCTAATACACCTCACTCTCGCTTCATGTACTCTCACCCTAATACGCCTCACTCTCGCTCCATGTACTCTCACCCTAATACCCCTCACTCTCGCTCCATTTACTCTCACCCTAATACCCCTCACTCTTGCTCCATTTACTCTCACCCTAATACTCCACACTCTCACTCCATGTCCTCTGGCTCTCACCCTAATACCCCTCACTCTCACTCCATGTACTCTCAGGCTAATACCCTCACTCTCCTTCCATTTACTCACCCTAATACCCCTCACTCTCGCTTCATGTACTCTCACCCTAATACGCCTCACTCTCGCTCCATGTACTCTCACCCTAATACCCCTCACTCTCGCTCCATTTACTCTCACCCTAATACCCCTCACTCTTGCTCCATTTACTCTCACCCTAATACCCCACACTCTCACTCCATGTCCTCTCACCCTAATACCCCTCACTCTTGCTCCATTTGCTCACCCTAATACCCCTCACTCTCACTCCATGTCCTCTCACCCCACTCTCCTTCCATTTACTCACCCTAATACCCCTCACTCTCGCTCCATGTACTCTCACCCTAATACCCCTCACTCTCGCTCCATGTACTCTCACCCTAATACCCCTCACTCTCGCTCCATTTACTCTCACCCTAATACCCCTCACTCTTGCTCCATTTGCTCTCACCCTAATATCCCACACTCTCACTACATGTACACACACCCCAATACCACTCACTCTTGCTCCATGTACTCTCACCTTATAACACCTCACTCTCACTCCATGTACACACACCCTAATACCCCTCACTCTCGCTCCATTTACTCTCACCCTAATACCCCTCACTCTTGCTCCATTTACTCTCACTCCATGTCCTCTCACCCTAATACCCCTCACTCTTGCTCCATTTGCTCTCACCCTAATACCCCTCACTCTCACTCCATGTCCTCTCACCCTAATACACCTCACTCTCGCTCCATTTGCTCTCACCCTAATACCCCTCACTCTTGCTCCATTTGCTCTCACCCTAATACCCCTCACTCTTGCTCCATTTGCTCTCACCCTAATACCCCACACTCTCACCCTAATACCCCTCACTCTTGCTCCATTTACTCTCACCCTAATACCCCACACTCTCACTCCATGTCCTCTCACCCTAATACCCCTCACTCTTGCTCCATTTGCTCTCACCCTAATACCCCTCACTCTCGCTCCATTTACTCTCACCTAATACCCCTCACTCTTGCTCCATTTACTCTCACCCTAATACCCCACACTCTCACTCCATGTCCTCTCACCCTAATACCCCTCACTCTTGCTCCATTTGCTCTCACCCTAATACCCCACACTCTCACTCTATGTACACACCCCAATACCGCTCACTCTTGCTCCATGTACTCTCACCTTATAACACCTCACTCTCACTCCATGAACACACACCCTAATACCCCTCACTCTCGCTCCATTTACTCTCACCCTAATACCCCTCACTCTTGCTCCATTTACTCTCACCCTAATACCCCACACTCTCACTCCATGTCCTCTCACCCCAATACCCCCTCACCCTTATACCCCTCACTCTCGCTCCATTTGCTCTCACCCGAATACCCCTCACTCTCACTCCATGTCCTCTCACCCTAATACTCCTCACTCTCGCTCCATGTACTCTCACCCTAATACCCCTCACTCTTGCTCCATGTACTTTCACCCTAATACCCCTCACTCTTGCTCCATTCGCTCTCACCCTAATACCCCTCACTCTTGCTCCATTTGCTCTCAACCTAATACCCCTCACTCTTGCTCCATTTGCTCTCACCCTAATACCCCTCACTCTTGCTCCATTTGCTCTCACCCTAATACCCCACACTCTCACTCCATGTCCTCTCACCCTAATACCCCACACTCTCACTCCATGTCCTCTCACCCTAACACCCCTCACTCTCGCTCCATTTGCTCTCACCCTAATACCCCACACTCTCACTCCATGTCCTCTCACCCTAATACCCCACACTCTCACTCCATGTCCTCTCACCCTAATACCCCTCACTCTCGCTCCATGTACTCTCACCCTAATACCCCTCACTCTCGCTCCATGTACTCTCACCCTAATACCCCTCACTCTCGCTCCATGTACTCTCACCCTAATACCCCTCACTCTTGCTCCATGTACTCTCACCCTAATACCCCACACTCTCACTCCATGTCCTCTCACCCTAATACCCCTCACTCTTGCTCCATGTACTCTCACCTTATAACACCTCACTCTCACTCCATGTTCACACACCCTAATACCCCTCACTCTCGCTCCATTTACTCTCACCCTAATACCCCTCACTCTTGCTCCATTTACTCTCACTCCATGTCCTCTCACCCTAATACCCCTCACTCTTGCTCCATTTGCTCTCACCCTAATACCCCTCACTCTCACTCCATGTCCTCTCACCCTAATACACCTCACTCTCGCTCCATTTGCTCTCACCATAATACCCCTCACTCTTGCTCCATTTGCTCTCACCCTAATACCCCTCACTCTTGCTCCATTTGCTCTCACCCTAATACCCCACACTCTCACCATAATACCCCTCACTCTTGCTCCATTTACTCTCACCCTAATACCCCACACTCTCACTCCATGTCCTCTCACCCTAATACCCCTCACTCTTGCTCCATTTGCTCTCACCCTAATACCCCTCACTCTCGCTCCATTTACTCTCACCTAATACCCCTCACTCTTGCTCCATTTACTCTCACCCTAATACCCCACACTCTCACTCCATGTCCTCTCACCCTAATACCCCTCACTCTTGCTCCATTTGCTCTCACCCTAATACCCCACACTCTCACTCCATGTACACACACCCCAATACCGCTCACTCTTGCTCCATGTACTCTCACCTTATAACACCTCACTCTCACTCCATGAACACACACCCTAATACCCCTCACTCTCACCCTAATACCCCACCCTCTCACTCCATGTCCTCTCACCCTAATACCCCTCACTCTTGCTCCATTTGCTCTCACCCTAATACCCCTCACTCTCACTCCATGTCCTCTCACCCTAATTCCCCTCACTCTCGCTCCATGTACTCTCACCCTAATACCCCTCACTCTCGCTCCATGTACTCTCACCCTAATACCCCTCACTCTCGCTCCATGTACTCTCACCCGAATACCCCTCACTCTCCATCCATGTACTCTCACCCTAATACCCCTCACTCTCGCTCCATGTACTCTCACCCTAATACCCCTCACTCTCGCTACATGTACTCTCACCCTAATACCCCTCACTCTCCATCCATGTACTCACCCTAATACCCCTCACTCTCACCCCATGTACTCTCAGGCTAATACCCTCACTCTCCTTCCATTTACTCACCCTAATACACCTCACTCTCGCTTCATGTACTCTCACCCTAATACGCCTCACTCTCGCTCCATGTACTCTCACCCTAATACCCCTCACTCTCGCTCCATTTACTCTCACCCTAATACCCCTCACTCTTGCTCCATTTACTCTCACCCTAATACTCCACACTCTCACTCCATGTCCTCTGGCTCTCACCCTAATACCCCTCACTCTCACTCCATGTCCTCTCACCCTAATACACCTCACTCTCCTTCCATTTACTCACCCGAATACCCCTCAATCTCGCTCCATGTACTCTCACCCTAATACCCCTCACTCTCGCTCCATGTACTCTCACCCTAATACCCCTCACTCTCGCTCCATGTACTCACCCTAATACCCCTCACTCTCGCTCCATGTACTCACCCTCATACCCCTCACTCTCGCTCCATGTACTCTCACCCTAATACCCCTCACTCTCGCTCCATGTACTCTCACCCTAATACCCCTCACTCTCGCTCCATGTACTCTCACCCTAATACCCCTCACTCTCGCTCCATGTCCTCTCACCCTAATACCCCTCACTCTCGCTCCATGTACTCTCACCCTAATAGCCCTCACTCTCCATCCATGTACTCACCCTAATACCCCTCACTCTCGCTCCATGTACTCTCTCCCTAATACCCCTCACTCTCGCTCCATGTACTCACCCCAATACCCCTCACTCTCGCTCCATGTACTCACCCTAATACCCCTCACTCTCGCTCCATGTACTCTCACCATAATACCCCTCACCCTCGCTCCATGTACTCTCACCCTAATACCCCTCACTCTCGCTCCATGTACTCACCCTAATACTCCTCACTCTCGCTCCATGTACTCACCCTAATACCCCTCACTCTCGCTCCATGTACTCTCACCCTAATACCCCTCACTCTCGCTCCATGTACTCTCACCCTAATACCCCTCACTCTCGCTCCATGTACTCTCACCCTAATACCCCTCACTCTCGCTCCATGTACTCTCACCCTAATAACCCTCACTCTCGCTCCATGTACTCTCACCCTAATACCCCCTCACTCTCGCTCCATGTACTCTCACCCTAATACCCCTCACTCTCGCTCCATGTACTCACCCTAATACCCCTCACTCTCGCTCCATGTACTCACCCTAATACCCCTCACTCTCGCTCCATGTACTCACCCTAATACCCCTCACTCTCGCTCCATGTACTCTCACCCTAATACCCCTCACTCTCGCTCCATGTACTCTCACCCTAATACCCCTCACTCTCGCTCCATGTACTCTCACCCTAATACCCCTCACTCTCGCTCCATGTACTCTCACCCTAATACCCCTCACTCTCGCTCCATGTACTCACCCTAATACCCCTCACTCTCGCTCCATGTACTCTCACCCTAATACCCCTCACTCTCGCTCCATGTACTCACCCTAATACCCCTCACTCTCGCTCAATGTAGTCACCCTAATACCCCTCACACTTGCTCCATGTACTCTCACCCTAATACCCCTCACTCTCGCTCCATGTACTCTCACTCCATGTACTCTCACCCTAATACCCCTCACTCTCGCTCCATGTACTCTCACCTTAATACCCCTCACTCTCGCTCCATGTACTCACCCTAATACCCCTCACTCTCCTTCCATTTACTCTCACCCTAATACCCCTCACTCTCGCTCCATGTACTCACCCTAATATCCCTCACTCTCGCTCCATGTACTCACCCTAATACCCCTCACTCTCGCTCCATGTACTCACCCTAATACCCCTCACACTCGCTCCATGTACTCTCACCCTAATACCCCTCGCTCTCGCTCCATTTACTCTCACCCTAATACCCCTCACTCTCACTCCATGTACTCACCCTAATACCCCTCACTCTCGCTCCATGTACTCACCCTAATACCCCTCACTCTCGCTCCATGTACTCACCCTAATACCCCTCACTCTCGCTCCATGTACTCTCACCCTAATACCCCTCACTCTCGCTCCATGTAGCCCACCCTAATACCCCTCACTCTCGCTCCATGTAGCCCACCCTAACACCCCTCACTCTCGCTCCATGTAGCCCACCCTAATACAGCTCACTCTCGCTCCATGTACTCTCACCCTAATACCCCTCACTCTCGCTCCATGTACTCACCCTAATACCCCTCACCCTCGCTCCATGTACTCACCCTAATTCCCCTCACTCTCGTTCCATGTAATCTCACCCTAATACCCCTCACTCTCGCTCCATGTACTCACCCTAATACCCCTCACTCTCGCTCCATGTACTCTCACCCTAATACCCCTCACTCTCGCTCCATGTACTCACCCTAATAACCCTCACTCTCGCTCCATGTACTCTCACCCTAATACCCCCTCACTCTCGCTCCATGTACTCTCACCCTAATTCCCCTCACTCTCGCTCCATGTACTCACCCTAATACCCCTCACTCTCGCTCCATGTACTCACCCTAATACCCCTCACTCTCGCTCCATGTACTCACCCTAATACCCCTCACTCTCGCTCCATGTACTCTCACCCTAATACCCCTCACTCTCGCTCCATGTACTCTCACCCTAATACCCCTCACTCTCGCTCCATGAACTCACCCTAATACTCCTCACTCTCGCTCCATGTACTCACCCTAATACCCCTCACTCTTGCTCCATGTACTCTCACCCTAATACCCCTCACTCTCGCTCCATGTACTCTCACCCTAATACCCCTCACTCTCGCTCCATGTACTCACCCTTGCTCCATGTACTCACCCTAATACCCCTCACTCTCGCTCAATGTACTCACCCTAATACCCCTCACTCTCGCTCCATGTACTCTCACCCTAATACCCCTCACTCTCGCTCCATGTACTCTCACCCTAATACCCCCCACTCTCGCTCCATGTACTCTCACCCTAATACCCCCCACTCTCGCTCCATGTACTCTCACCCTAATACCCCCCACTCTCGCTCCATGTACTCTCACCCTAATACCCCTCACACTCGCTCCATGTACTCTCACCCTAATACCCCCCACTCTCGCTCCATGTACTCTCACCCTAATACCCCTCACTCTCGCTCAATGTACTCACCCTAATACCCCTCACTCTCGCTCCATGTACTCACCCTAATACCCCTCACACTCGCTCCATGTACTCTCACCTTAATACCCCTCGCTCTCGCTCCATGTACTCACCCTAATACCCCTCACTCTCCTTCCATTTACTCTCACCCTAATACCGCTCACTCTCGCTCCATGTACTCACCCTAATACCCCTCACTCTCGCTCCATGTACTCACCCTAATACCCCTCACTCTCGCTCCATGTACTCACCCTAATACCCCTCACACTCGCTCCATGTTCTCTCACCCTAATACCCCTCACTCTCGCTCCATGTACTCTCACCCTAATACCCCTCACTCTCGCTCCATGTACTCACCCTAATACCCCTCACTCTCCTTCCATTTAATCACCCTAATACCCCTCACTCTCGCTCCATGTACTCTCACCCTAATACCCCTCACTCTCGCTCCATGTAGCCCACCCTAATACCCCTCACTCTCGCTCCATGTAGCCCACCCTAACACCCCTCACTCTCGCTCCATGTAGCCCACCCTAATACAGCTCACTCACGCTCCATGTACTCTCACCCTAATACCCCTCACTCTCGCTCCATGTACTCACCCTTATACCCCTCACTCTCGCTCCATGTACTCACCCTAATACCCCTCACTCTCGTTCCATGTAATCTCACCCTAATACCCCTCACTCTCGCTCCATGTACTCACCCTAATACCCCTCACTCTCGCTCCATGTACTCTCACCCTAATACCCCTCACTCTCGCTCCATGTACTCTCACCCTAATAACCCTCACTCTCGCTCCATGTACTCTCACCCTAATACCCCCTCACTCTCGCTCCATGTACTCTCACCCTAATTCCCCTCACTCTCGCTCCATGTACTCACCCTAATACCCCTCACTCTCGCTCCATGTACTCACCCTAATACCCCTCACTCTCGCTCCATGTACTCACCCTAATACTCCTCACTCTCGCTCCATGTACTCTCACCCTAATTCCCCTCACTCTCGCTCCATGTACTCACCCTAATACCCCTCACTCTCGCTCCATGTACTCACCCTAATACCCCTCACTCTCGCTCCATGTACTCTCACCCTAATACCCCTCACTCTCGCTCCATGTACTCTCACCCTAATACCCCTCACTCTCGCTCCATGAACTCACCCTAATACTCCTCACTCTCGCTCCATGTACTCACCCTAATACCCCTCACTCTCGCTCCATGTACTCTCACCCTAATACCCCTCACTCTCGCTCCATGTACTCTCACCCTAATACCCCTCACTCTCGCTCCATGTACTCACCCTTGCTCCATGTACTCACCCTAATACCCCTCACTCTCGCTCAATGTACTCACCCTTATACCCCTCACTCTCGCTCCATGTACTCTCACCCTAATACCCCTCACTCTCGCTCCATGTACTCTCACCCTAATACCCCCCACTCTCGCTCCATGTACTCTCACCCTAATACCCCTCACTCTCGCTCCATGTACCCTCACCCTAATACCACTCACTCTCGCTCCATGTACTCTCACCCTAATACCCCCTCACTCTCGCTCCATGTACTCTCACCCTAATACCCCTCACTCTCGCTCCATGTACTCACCCTAATACCCCTCACTCTCGCTCCATGTACTCACCCTAATACCCCTCACTCTCGCTCCATGTACTCACCCTAATACCCCTCACTCTCGCTCCATGTACTCACCCTAATACCCCTCACTCTCGCTCCATGTACTCACCCTAATACCCCTCACACTCTCACCCTAATACCCCTCACTCTCACTCCATGTACTCTCACCCTAATACCCCTCACTCTCGCTCCATGTACTCACCCTAATACCCCTCACTCTTGCTCCATGTACTCACCCTAATACCCCTCACTCTCGCTCCATGTACTCACCCTAATACCCCTCACTCTCGCTCCATGTACTCTCACCCTAATACCCCTCACTCTCGCTCCATGTACTCACCCTAATACCCCTCACTCTCGCTCCATGTACTCTCACCCTAATACCCCTCACTCTCGCTCCATGTACTCTCACCCTAATACCCCTCACTCTCGCTCCATGTACTCTCACCCTAATACCCCCCACTCTCGCTCCATGTACTCTCACCCTAATACCCCTCACTCTCGCTCCATGTACTCTCACCCTAATACCACTCACTCTCGCTCCATGTACTCTCACCCTAATACCCCCTCACTCTCGCTCCATGTACTCTCACCCTAATACCCCTCACTCTCGCTCCATGTACTCACCCTAATACCCCTCACTCTCGCTCCATGTACTCACCCTAATACCCCTCACTCTCGCTCCATGTACTCACCCTAATACCCCTCACTCTCGCTCCATGTACTCACCCTAATACCCCTCACTCTCGCTCTATGTACTCACCCTAATACCCCTCACACTCTCACCCTAATACCCCTCACACTCTCACCCTAATACCCCTCACACTCTCACCCTAATACCCCTCACTCTCGCTCCATGTACTCTCACCCTAATACCCCTCACTCTCGCTCCATGTACTCACCCTAATACCCCTCACTCTCGCTCCATGTACTCACCCTAATACCCCTCACTCTCGCTCCATGTACTCTCACCCTAATACCCCTCACTCTCGCTCCATGTACTCTCACCCTAATACCCCCTCACTCTCGCTCCATGTTCTCTCACCCTAATACCCCTCACTCTCGCTCCATGTTCTCTCACCCTAATACCCCTCACTCTCGCTCCATGTACTCACCCCAATACCCCTCACTCTCGCTCCATGTACTCTCACCCTAATACCCCCTCACTCTCGCTCCATGTTCTCTCACCCTAATACCCCTCACTCTCGCTCCATGTTCTCTCACCCTAATACCCCTCACTCTCGCTCCATGTACTCACCCCAATACCCCTCACTCTCGCTCCATGTACTCACCCTAATACCCCTCACTCTCGCTCCATGTACTCACCCTAATACCCCTCACTCTCGCTCCATGTACTATCACCCTAATACCCCTCACTCTCGCTCCATGTACTCACCCTAATACCCCTCACTCTCGCTCTATGTACTCACCCTAATACCCCTCACTCTCGCTCCATGTACTCACCGTAATACCCCTCACTCTCGCTCCATGTACTCTCACCCTAATACCCCTCACCCTCGCTCCATGTACTCTCACCCTAATACCCCTCACTCTCGCTACATGTACTCACCCTAATACTCCTCACTCTCGCTACATGTACTCTCGCTCCATGTAGCCCACCCTAATACCCCTCACTCTCGCTCCATGTTGCCCACCCTAATACCCCTCACTCTCGCTCCATGTAGCCCACCCTAATACCCCTCACTCTCGCTCCATGTAGCCCACCCTAATACCCCTCACTCTCGCTCCATGTACTCACCCTAATACCCCTCGCTCCATGTACTCACCCTAATACCCCTCACTCTCGCTCCATGTACTCACCCTAATACCCCTCACACTCGCTCCATGTACTCTCACCCTAATATCCCTCACTCTCGTTCCATGTACTCTCACCCTAATACCCCTCTCTCTCGCTCCATGTACTCTCACCCTAATACCCCTCACTCTCGCTCCATGTAGCCCACCCTAATACCCCTCACTCTCGCTCCATGTAGCCCACCCTAATACCCCTCACTCTCGCTCCATGTAGCCCACCCTAATACCCCTCACTCTCGCTCCATGTACTCACCCTAATACCCCTCGCTCCATGTACTCACCCTAATACCCCTCACTCTCGCTCCATGTACTCACCCTAATACCCCTCACACTCGCTCCATGTACTCTCACCCTAATATCCCTCACTCTCGTTCCATGTACTCTCACCCTAATACCCCTCACTCTCGCTCCATGTACTCTCAGCCTAATACCCCTCACTCTCGCTCCATGTAGCCCACCCTAATACCCCTCACTCTCGCTCCATGTAGCCCACCCTAATACCCCTCACTCTCGCTCCATGTAGCCCACCCTAATACCCCTCACTCTCGCTCCATGTACTCACCCTAATACCCCTCACTCTCGCTCCATGTACTCTCACCCTAATACCCCTCACTCTCGCTCCATGTACTCACCCTAATACCCCTCACTCTCGCTCCATGTACTCACCCTAATACCCCTCACTCTCGCTCCATGTACTCACCCTAATACCCCACACACTCGCTCCATGTACTCTCACCCTAATACCCCTCACTCTCGCTCCATGTACTCTCAGTCTCACCCTAATACCCCTCACTCTCGCTCCATGTACTCACCCTAATACCCCTCACTCTCCTTCCATTTACTCTCACCCTAATACCCCTCACTCTCGCTCCATGTACTCACCCTAATACCCCTCACTCTCGCTCCATGTACTCACCCTAATACCCCTCACTCTCGCTCCATGTACTCTCACCCTAATACCCCTCACTCTCGCTCCATGTACTCACCCTAATACCCCTCACTCTCGCTCCATGTACTCACCCTAATACCCCTCACTCTCGCTCCATGTACTCACCCTAATACCCCTCACTCTCGCTCCATGTACTCACCCTAATACCCCTCACACTCGCTCCATGTACTCTCACCCTAATACCCCTCACTCTCGCTCCATGTACTCTCACCCTAATACCCCTCACTGTCGCTCCATGTACTCACCCTAATACCCCTCACTCTCGCTCCATGTACTCACCCTAATACCCCTCACTCTCGCTCCATGTACTCACCCTAATACCCCTCACTCTCGCTCCATGTACTCAGCCTAATACCCCTCACTCTCCTTCCATTTACTCACCCTAATACCCCTCACTCTCGCTCCATGTAGCCCACCCTAATACCCCTCACTCTCGCTCCATGTAGCCCACCCTAATACCCCTCACTCTCGCTCCATGTAGCCCACCCTAATACCCCTCACTCTCGCTCCATGTAGCCCACCCTAATAGTAATACCCTTCACTCTCGCTCCATGTAGCCCACCCTAATACCCCTCACTCTCGCTCCATGTAGCCCACCCTAATACCCCTCACTCTCGCTCCATGTAGCCCACCCTAATACCCCTCACTCTCGCTCCATGTAGCCCACCCTAATACCCCTCACTCTCGCTCCATGTAGCCCACCCTAATACCCCTCACTCTCGCTCCATGTAGCCCACCCTAATACCCCTCACTCTCGCTCCATGTAGCCCACCCTATTTACCCACCCCCCCCAACCTATTACATATGCTCCCCGTCTACCCTACTATCGACCCTTATGCTCATCTTAATCTGCATTTCCACATTCATTTGCTTTCAATGGTGTTCCTCCTCATTCATCTCAATAAGTTTCCGTCCCCACGTCATCAATCCCCTTCACCTCCTATCAATACGATTCTATCGAGACACTAGGATCTTGAACGTCCATCTTACCAAATGCTGATCGATTCGAAGCGCAATGTGCGACATCATCCGGCACCCTCAGCCATTATCCTGGATGTTTCACTTTAAAGATGATCGTGACGGGATTACGTCATACCAAGATTACGTCATTACGAGCACGAGACCGAGCCATCAGGATTTGAACACAAGACCCTCGGGGACGAAGACTAGTCCACATTCAGTCCCCTCAATTTTTCCTTCACATTTTTTCCCAACCATCCACTTCCTTCCCCATGGCGCAAACCTACATAACAATTGTGAACCTTCACCGCATTTACACAGCAGCCACAGAAATATATATAAATTATATATACAGTGACTTTGAAAGATTGCACAGAGAAACCCCCAGGAATAACAACGAACATCTGACTGACAATTTAGGCGGTGAAAAACCGAGTGTCGCCTCGCCCTTTGTTATCTCCTAACATGGCGGAGGCGAACATGAACCTCCCGCACGAGCTGACTCGATGGCAGCGGTTTTGCGCCCTGCCGCTTGCGACAACACGACGACGCTTACTAAGCAATTATTAACAACCCAAAGGTGCCAAGGCAGGTGTAACGCCACTACCTGATTGAATTCCTCTCCGACATCCGCGTATATGTCGATGTGATCAGCACCATCAGCCATGTTAAAGCGGACCCACACCGCGCATGCGCATTACGATTTACGAATACGAGAAAAGCGCTGCCTTTCTCATTAAATCTAAATCTAAATTATCGCACGAAGATACAACACATTTCCTCTGCGTACTATTATTTGTGAAGAATATAGAGCATTAGAAGTAAAAATGTAAACACGTAAATTAAAATATGCAGACCAGCGAAACAACTACACCGCCTATCACTTAGCTATTCTTTTCAGTTTCTCCTTCCGTTTTATTGTAATTCTCAGGAAACAAAACAATTCCTGGGAATAGCAACATCAAAAGTAATTCTGTTAAGGAAACTGGAGGAGTTTTTACATGGCGACAACAAACAAATGGTCTATCCATATATAATGGAGCAAGTGCTTGTATGTATGTACATGTATGTATGTACATGACATGTATGTTTGTACGTGTGGCTGACACAATGCCAGCGGGTAATAATTCCGCGCACCAGTGGGTGACGCGAGCGACCAGGCGTGGAAGCGCGGCTCGGGCCACGCCCGGAGCAAAGGCGTCATGAGGCGCAGTGTTGAACTGAAATACATGCCCCGCCTTTCGGCCGACCGGCCACGCCCGAGGGCAAGGCGTGGCCTCGGGACATATATGCGGGCTCGAAAGTCGAGCCCGCCCAGTGCTTACGTGCGAGCATAGAATAAAGTGTTTTGGTTTGTACAACGCGTCTATCCTACCTTCTTGGCAAACCTTCTTGGCAAAAGGTGGCCTACCTTCTTGGCAAACGAGTTGTGTGTGCATAGCACCACACACGTATGTATGTACGTATGTGTGTACGTATGTATGTACGTACGTACGTACATGCATAAATACATACCGTGAAGACCTAAAAGACCCTGAAGACTTAAAAGACTGAAAAGACCCAATGGACCCCAAAGACCCGAAGTCCCAAAATACCCTGAAGACCCAATATTTTCCAAAGACCCTTAACGACCCTGAAGACCCAAAATACCCTTAAACACCTCAAAGACCCAAAATACTCCAAAGATCCTTGAACACCCAAAAGACCAAAAATTAAAAAATACCTTGGGGTATTTTGGGTCCTCTGGGTCTTTTGGGTCTTCATGGTTTTTGGGGTCTTCAAGATATTTTGGGTCTTTGGGGTCCATTGAGTCCTCAGGGTCTTTTCAGTCTTTTGGGTATTTGGGGTTTTCAGGGTATTTTGAGTCTTCGGAGTCCTTCGGGGTCTTCTGTGTCCTTGGCATCTTTTGGGTCCACTGGGTTGTTTGGGTCTTCAGGGTATTTTGGGTATTCAGGGTCCATTGTGTCTTCAGGGTCTTTTCAGTCTTTTGGGACATCAGGGTCTTTTAGGGTCTTTGGGGGGTATTTAAGGGTATTCAATGTATTTTGGGTCTTTGGGGTATTTTGGATCTTCAGGGTCTTTTGGGTCATCGTGGTATTTTGGGTGTTTCAGGTCCATTGGGTCTTCATGGTCTTTTTGGTCTTTGGGGTATTTTGAGTCCTTCAGGATATTTAGGATCTTCAGAGTCCTTGGGGGTCTGCTGAGTCTTTGGGGTATTTTTGGTCATTTTGGTCCTCGGGGTTGTTTGGGTAATTTTGGCCCTTGGGGTTGTTTGGATCCTCGGGGTCTTTTTGATCCTCTGTGTCTTTTGGGTCCTCGGGGTCTTGTGGATCCTCGGGGTCTTTTGGATCCTCGGGGTCTTTTGGGTCTTTGGGGTATATTGGGTGTTCGGGGTATTTCGGCTCTTCAAAGTCATTGGGGTCTTCTGGGTCTTCATGGTTTTTTGCGTCTTTAACAGTCTTCAGGGTATTTTGGGTCTTCGGGTATTTTAGGAGTTGGGGGCCATTGGGTCTTTGGGGTCTTCTGGGTCATTGGGGTCTTTTGGGTCCTCAGAGTCTTTTAGGTCTTTTAACCGGTAGACACACAGTCGTGTTCAAAGTTTGCCGATTAACCCCCCCCACTCAAATCCCTCCAAACTCAAAACCTTTAAAACCTACCCTTATGAAGGGGGACAGACACACACACACACACACACACATTGTGTTTTATATGGTATATATATACAGACTTGGCATTTAATATGGAATCTTTTTTTTTTCTTGACTTGGGTTTACTTTCTTAACTCAGTATATCAATCTGGTGAGTTTCTTTTACACTTTGGTGATTTATTTGTTAAAAGAACCATGTCACTGTCTGTCGCAGCAAGAAGTCAACAACAGGATTATATCACAGGTGGTGGGGCAAAATGTACGGACAGGTGCATTTGATGATTGGCTTCACAGTCGGGTATACAAGGGTTGTTGCGTTCTCTATTAGTGGAAAACAACTGCAGCACGTCTCCAAAAGTTATTGCCGCTTCCTCTGGAGATGGTCCGTCAACTCGACAATGCTGTTTGTCATGGAGTGGTGGCTTTACGAAATTACGGCATGAAACAGCGTGCTATTGCTCGGCAGTATGGCATCAGTCAAGGTCAGGTGTCAAAGATCCTGAAACGAAATGCTCAGAGGGGTGTCCCTACTTCAATACCTAGGCTAGGACGTCCCCGCAGAACCACAAGGAGGGATGATCGCCAGCTGCACCGGTTAGTCCGCAATGGCCGTACCAAGTCAGCTAATCGGCTTGGGGCTGTGGCAGCAACTGACAAATGTGCCTGTATCCAGAAGGCTATTCAACCAACGACTGGTTCAAGCAGGCTATTGTGCCAGGCGTCCCCTGAGAAAGCCACGCCTGACCAGACAACACCGCCAGCGCCGATTGCAGTGGGCCAGAGAGCACCGTCAATGGCAGCCAGGACACTGGAATCACGTGATCTTCAGTGACGAGTCTAGATTTCTGGTCTATCGTCAAGATGGCCGCGTCCGAGTGCGCAGACAAGTGCATGAAGCCTACAACAAAGATTGTATCGTGCCAAGAGTCCAAGCTGGAGGTGGCGGGGTGACCGTTTGGGCTGCTTTTCATGCAGGGGGCAAAACTGACCTGGTTGTTCTGAATGGAAACCTGAACCAGTTCAAGTACAGGGCCATTCTGGAAGAAACATTGCTTACATTTGCTCATGCAACCTTTCGAGGAAACTTTGTCTTCCAAGATGACAATGCACGGCCTCATCGTGCTCGCATGATCCAACACTTTCTTGCTGACCGTGGTGTAGAGCATATGGAGTGGCCTGCCATGTCCCCGGATAGAGAACTTGTGGGCAGAATTAACGCGTCAAATCGACCACTTGGACCAGCAGCTGACCTCTGTGCGTGAATTGCAGCAGACTATTGTCACTGCATGGCAAGCGATTCCTGTCCAAACCTTGGCAAATCTCGTGAACAGCATGCCTCAACGTGTACGTGCTCTCCTGAATGCTCGTGGGGGTTACACGAAGGACTGAACTGTAATTTTACTGTCCGTAATCCCAGTCGTAATTTAACTTTTGTGTTTGTCAAAAAATTTTTTGGCTAATGTGCAAAATAAAGAGATACTT
Source organism: Myxine glutinosa (assembly GCF_964187855.1). Taxonomy (NCBI): domain Eukaryota; kingdom Metazoa; phylum Chordata; class Myxini; order Myxiniformes; family Myxinidae; genus Myxine; species Myxine glutinosa. The sequence goes on along the minus strand of NC_136263.1, from coordinate 181,321,353 downwards.
CTGGAAAACGTACAGAAGTTTAACACAGTACTGTCCATGAATTGAGTTCGATATCAGTTTACATCACTTTCAAGGATCAATTTATTTGTTTCGATATGTCAAATGTGGTTTTTGTTTCTTTTAAAGGTCACATTAACAAAATCTAGAATAATTTCAACATAATTCCAATGAACTTTTGGTTCTAAGACATCTTGAAAAGTAAGTTCACCCCCACAAAAAAAATATTCCATATTAAATGCCAAGTCTGTATATATTATATATATATATATATATATATATATATATATATATATATATATATATATATATATATATATATATATATATATATATACATACATATATATACATACATATATATATATATATATATATATATATATATATATATATATATATATATATATATATATATATATATGTCGGTCGAAGACCTCAAGGGAAGGAAGAAGAACAAGGATCAGTGCAACAATGTTTAATGAAATCGATTACAAACACACAGCGTGGAGCAAGGCTCAAAAATGCACCGCCTGACATGCAGCGGGCAATTTCTCAAGACACTCGCTGCAAAATAAGCAAAAAGGCATTTCATATATAGCAAAATATCAGACAAGAGTCTGCGCTAAAGACAAAGCAAAACTGGGCCGTAAAGACCCACCTACCATCGTCCCTTCCTGCAGAAGGCCAAACTTAGACAGAAAAGATGTAAGCATAGGATAGGGTGACCCTTTTTGGCCCTTTATCTAAACACATCAGACCCGAGCGCAGGCCGAAGGAAATATTCTCATAATACCTTCAATGGTTTTCTTGACACTAGGCAAAATAGTAGATTAATGATTGAATACACATGCTGAATACACAACAATCAAAGGATATGTAATGTCTATATTTCTTTTCCAAGGTTGGTTACGTCCTTGATTTAGGAGACACACTGGAAACTACAAAGATATATAATTAATTATTCCCTTTGTGAAGAAGGCGTTTGGCAACATGTTTTCCCTGTACGTGGGTTGTGAGCATATTATCTACTGTCTGGCACATACATTCAAGGACTTGTTTACTGGGCTAAGGATCCACCCTGCACCTCGAGCCTCGAAACCACATTTTGTCCACCCGCCTCTGCCTGCAGCTGAGTTCAAATCAGTTTTCAGAAGCAAGATATATAATGTCAGATGTTATGATCAATTGAGTCATGGGTTTAAACCCTAATGGCTAACAGTTCCTCCCTTTGTCTTTACATGACAACTCCTTGGAAAGACACCGTATACCCCAGTGGTCAGCATCCCAATTAGTCACATGCCAGGCGCGACACAGCGTCACGCATGCTCAAAGAGAGATACCGGCCCTAACTGGCCGTCTAACATTCAACGCATAAATTGTTAGCCATAATTCGCGACGACGGCGCCTGGTTAGGAGATTGCTGCCGCCCGGCCGGATCCCGAATCCACCCTCGGCACGGCGTAGGTGCGACCCAGTTGCCAGCCAGATTTGGGGCCCTCCTTATGCAGGTGTGGTCCTCGCGAATCAGGGCAAACAATCGACGTCCAATGCCATCAAGCCTTGTACATGTGATTGCTCTGTGGAAGAAAAGGAGGCACATTCGTCATCACCAATATCCATCTCCTCATAATCACAAATCTCCATCTCCACATAGTCTGTATCAACGTCAGTATTCAATGTGTTGGGTGTCTTAAGCTGAGACGATCCCAAAGTGGTTGTTACGGGTGGTGTAAGTGGTGGTGAAGGTGGTTCTCCCGGATATCCCGGATACATGTTTGCCATCCGCTCCTCACTGCTGGCATAATAGCAATAGCTCTTAAAAGAACCTACACTTTCTAAATCACAGGTTAAATCATCCCAACTAAAATCATAATCATTATCAGAATCCCAAGCATCAACAGGTTCATCGATTTCAAGCCAGGAATCATAGATCCCTAAAGCCACATCCTCTTGCCACGAAACGTCGAGGCCATCAACCCAATCGTGGGGGTCCGAGACGATAGAGTTGGCCGGTTCACCAATGGCCTTTGGATCCTTCCCATATAGTGAAAGTAACATCCCGTTGGTGGTGGTGGGTGGCGTCCATCCTGTGAAACATTTTCTCACACAAATCATGATTAGGGATTTCATTATAACTACGGTGAGTACGATTCCCACGATTATGGCCAGGCCTGTCAATAGCCATTTTACAATGACCCCTGTCCATCCTCTGAACCAGGCTGATATGCTGGACCATACATTATTGGCTTCTTCCCTTTCCTTTCGGCTATCCGTGAGATCCTGGGTCGCGGCCTTAAGCCGAATGATTGAGGCCTCTATTCCTTCCGAGTGATCGGGGATATATGTGCAGCATTTTCCATCGATTACCCCACATACTCCTCCCTTTTCTGCCAACAACATATCCAAAGCCACTCGATTCTGCATCACCATCGTTCGCATATGCACTAATTCGTCTTCCAATTGTAGTTCTGCGATTTGGGTTTCGTTTCCAATTCGTTCCATTACTAATGCGAGACTATCTATTCGCCAATCATTCATAGTCACTCCCGCTTGGGGAAAAAATGCTCCTAGTAGGACCTGCCACCAGCGTCCGTCCGGTCTTACTGTTCCATCCGGGTTCCAAAGAGAGAATCGTTTCTTCCTCTCGTGGGTAGGGGTATACCCTGTTTCATTAAAATGATCTACCAAATTTACCTTGGGAAAAATGGATCCCAGATAACAAGTCCCTCCCCACTGTTCGGGTAGGTATGGATATGCCTTATTTCCGCAAATAAACATCACTCCATGGGGTGGGATAAGGGCCGAGGCCATGCATTTACTAATTTCAACACGGGTGGCGCTTGGTGCTCCCCAAGATATGGTTAGCTTGGTTACGTTATGCTGGGCCTGGTCATCTATGGTTATTACAAGGGGGCCTCCCTTTTGTCTCCCTCTGGCGTCGGATGGCAGATTAGCGGATGGCAGGGTATGGGTGCATTCCGAGGTTCCCATCTGAACGTGTCCCTTTCCTATAAGACACACCCGTCCCTTTTGCTCTGTCACCCAGACAGGATCAGGTGGTTTGTCTAACAAAGCCTGCTTAATGGGTGGGGTATATCGAAACTCCCGGGAACACACTGCTGGGGATTTTGGGCCTATCAGTTCCAAGGTTGTGGTCAGACATGGGGTACGCAAGGGTCCTGAGCACATATCTCGTAGGGACAGGGGCAGCACTACCATTTCTATCCCTGTCGTACTGGTGTGAGGAAAATGCATACACACCCAACAACGTGATCGGTTCTGTACCTTCGCCATTGCACGGGTCACTGTCCAATACGTATTTTCCTTTGGCTTTTTCTTGCTTTCGATCCGTGGGTGCGGAATTAATATGTGTGAGATGCATGGTGGCCTATAGGCGTAGGGGGAGCTCTGTGAGGTCATGAATTCACATTGTAGTAACAGAGTAGTGCCGCTGTTCAGTAATACATGCATGGTTAAATTGTTCGAGTCCTTTCCCCATTTGTAACCTGCCCTGGCCATGTTTACTATTGGTGCGCCGCCTTGTCGTGGCGCTTGCTTCAAACGACTGAGGGCAGCAAAACCTGTCTTCCTTCCCTGTGAGTCTGTGTACAACGCCCTCCACATTATCCGTGTCCATACGTCTTCCTTTACGTGGCAGCAGGGTATATTTATCCTCTGACCCCAGATAACTCTCTGCCGGTAGACCTTAACGGTTTGGTCGCCATATGCATATGTCTCCGTGTTCGCCCATGCCCTCATGTCCCCCCACTTGAGGCGTGACACGGCAGGTGCAGTGCTGGCAAAGCGGTATATTAAACTAAGTGTGATTGCCACCCCTAACAGGCGGTGGTGCAGCATCCTCGATCTGTGGTGGTGCGTTTGAGGTGTCTGTGTTTGTGGGTATGGCCAACTTACAATGTGTGGCATGTACCCAGGACGACTTGCCCTCACAAAACACCGCTGTTGGTGTGATCAGAAGAACTTGGTATGGCCCCGTCCACCTTGGTTCGAGCGCAGTCTTACGGGTGAAATGCTTCACCAGCACGTAATCTCCTGCCTCGAAGGTGTGGATAGGCTTGCTTGTTGGCTCCGGCAGGGCCTCCCGAACACGTTCATGTATGCTGCGCGCCACATGGGACAGACCTATGCAAAACTTTAAAAGCATGTCATCCATGATAGGTAATTCAAGTGCTGCCATATTCACTGGCGCCGATACCGGCAAACTCATGGGCCGACCCATTAATATCTCGTGCGGAGAGAGACCAGTGGTGCGCCCTGGAGTAGAGCGCACGCTCATTAACGCTAGCGGAAGGGCCTCCGGCCACTTGAGGCCTGTCTCGTCGCAAATCTTTGCCAACTTACCTTTCAGTGTGCCATTCGTTTGTTCTATAAGTCCCGCCGACTGAGGGTGGTAAACACAGTGGAACGACTGTATCACCCCCAAGGCCTTTAACACGGCTTTAATGACGTCCCCTGTGAAGTGCCCGCCCTGATCGGATGACACTTTCTGCGGGACGCCGAATCGACATATAAAGTGCCGCAAAAGGCACTTGGCCACCGTTATAGCGTCAGCCTTGACGCATGGGTAGGCCTCTACCCACTTGGTGAACATGTCCACCACTACCAATACATGCTTAAAGGACATACAAGGTGGTAAATTGAAAAAATCGAACTGGATATGACAGAACGGCCCGACCGGAGCCGGGTGGCCCGCGTTGTGGCGGCGCCTGGGGGGAGCCCCCCTATTGTGCCGTTGACATATAGCGCACGAGCGACAGACCATGGTAACCACAGCCGAAAGGCCTGGTGCTGCCCAGGTGGAAGTGACCTGCCTCATCACCCCCCTATGGCACACATGGCCATTTTGATGCGCCATGCGTGCCAACCATGGCAATAAAGCTCGCGGTGCCACGGGTTTGTCATTAATCGTCCACATTTGTCCTTCCGCGGGGCGCTGAGCTCCCAATTTAATCCAATCTTGATGTTCTACGTTTGAGGCCGCACAGGGATTTCATCTTCCTCATCCTGTTCCTTCTCATCGGAATTAATCCGGGCTACCATTAGCCTCTGGCTTGTCTGCGCTGCGAGCGCCTTCATCTGTTTATCCTGCTTCTTTCGACCCTGTTTGCGCTCATCCTGGTATTTGCCCAACTCTCCTCGCAAACTCGCTTGTCTGGAGGCTGCCTGTCTCTTCAAGGCCTCCACCTTCCACCAACTATAGACCTTCCATGAATCAGGTGGGAGTCTCTTCTTCTTCTTCTCTAGGGCATCTAAAGCCCCATATAGCACATCTAACCTGTCTATTGCAAATGACCCTTCCTCTGGCCAAGGCGTATTCAAACCCTTGGTCAATATAGTCCATGCCTTGCCCGGTTGCAAAGCAGCATACCCATAATCTCTTTTCATGTAAAACGCTGGAGTGTTCTTCAAAGGCTCTCCCTCCTTTCCTACCTTATTACCCATTCTTCCTACCTTCTTGGGTTAATCCCTCCTGGTAGTCCTAAGATCGGGTCGCCCCCCGATCTCTAGCCTTAAACGCAGTTCTCACGCCGGAGTAACTTAACACCTATTATCTATCACCCACATATGGGTCTACCTGCTTCCCACGCAGGAAGCTTACCTGAGGGGTATCCCTCCTTATCTCGGGCGCCCTGTATAATCGATTCGTTACCCACTGCTGCTCTGGTTAAACTAAATATGGTTCGGAATACAAGCCAGGTAGTACAGCCGACAGAGGTCCACACATCCAAAGTAAGGCAGGAGGCTTTCAATTTCGATGTGCAAAAATGCTTACCCAAATTAGATGCCGGCAGGGCCCCCTTCCCGACCTGGGACGTGAGGAACCACCTCGTCTGCACACCTGGATGATCCCACTTCTGACACCAGATTTGTCGGTCGAAGACCTCAAGGGAAGGAAGAAGAACAAGGATCAGTGCAACAATGTTTAATGAAATCGATTACAAACACACAGCGTGGAGCAAGGCTCAAAAATGCACCGCCTGACATGCAGCGGGCAATTTCTCAAGACACTCGCTGCAAAATAAGCAAAAAGGCATTTCATATATAGCAAAATATCAGACAAGAGTCTGCGCTAAAGACAAAGCAAAACTGGGCCGTAAAGACCCACCTACCATCGTCCCTTCCTGCAGAAGGCCAAACTTAGACAGAAAAGATGTAAGCATAGGATAGGGTGACCCTTTTTGGCCCTTTATCTAAACACATCAGACCCGAGCGCAGGCCGAAGGAAATATTCTCATAATACCTTCAATGGTTTTCTTGACACTAGGCAAAATAGTAGATTAATGATTGAATACACATGCTGAATACACAACAATCAAAGGATATGTAATGTCTATATTTCTTTTCCAAGGTTGGTTACGTCCTTGATTTAGGAGACACACTGGAAACTACAAAGATATATAATTAATTATTCCCTTTGTGAAGAAGGCGTTTGGCAACATGTTTTCCCTGTACGTGGGTTGTGAGCATATTATCTACTGTCTGGCACATACATTCAAGGACTTGTTTACTGGGCTAAGGATCCACCCTGCACCTCGAGCCTCGAAACCACATTTTGTCCACCCGCCTCTGCCTGCAGCTGAGTTCAAATCAGTTTTCAGAAGCACGATATATAATGTCAGATGTTATGATCAATTGAGTCATGGGGTTTAAACCCTAATGGCTAACATATATATATATATATATACATACATATATATATATACATATATATATATACATATATATATACAGTACATATATATATACATATATATATATACATATATATATACGTATACATATATATATATATATATATACATATATATATATATATATATATATATATATATATATATATATATATATATATATATTGTTACGGACACGACTTAGATGTTGCTTGACCGAGCGGAATGGCCGCCGTGTTCGCACAGTTTACCCGATTACACTCGAACGTTGGCCGAATCGCGCTACGCTAAATCAATGAAGGAAAGGACACAACGGCTGGGATTAATGCAACGACACAAGGGGTACAGTTCTCAAGACCTCCGGAGGAGGATATAATATTGGTGATGCAGAAACGGGTAGATTACACGGTAAGAGGTAAAGCACAGAAAGATGGGCACTTAGACACAGTCTTATCTATCCCCGACAGACCACAGACAAACGGGACAAGACTGACTTACACAGGGATTGATGGCAGGGAAGGGCAGGCAGTCGATAGCTCAAGGTGCACCTTGGCTCAGGGGCAGAATCAAACGCGGTCCGGTCCAGAGATGCGGGGAGGTATTCAGCGCTTGGAGGTGGCGTCTTCTCTCTCCGTGGTGTGGGCGCATCTGACGTCACCTCCCTCTTCCTGCGCATGTCCAGCGGGGAGTGACACGCCCTCGGCTCGTTGTCTCCACCCCAGATGGAATCGGTCCGCCGCTTCCATTGGGTGCGGGGGGTTACCGGGCTCCGCCCTTGACGAGGAGCTGACAGCGAGCCCCTGCGTGGTAACCCCGTCAGAGCACATGTTCAATGGCGGCTAACCAAGCCGGAGTGAGGACGCACACTCCCCGCGCCGCCGCCGCTGTTGTTGTAGTTGTTGTTGTACCATGAGGAAGAGCTGCGGGGAGGTATTGGGAGGTCCTAAACTTTCTAACGGTGCCATACAATCACATTCTGGTGCAACGAAGAGTCAGAATTAATGGAAACGAGTCCTTAACTGACATAGACAAAGAATAACTAGCAAGATGTCCTATAGTTGTCTACGTGAGATGCGGTTGGCCTGGATGCGACATTTAATGGGGGAAAAAGGGGGAGGTCGGGTCTACAGAGTGTTGTTTACAGAAAATGGGACTAGGGAATGGGGGATTGGGGATAGTTGGGAAGTATTGGGGAAATAGGGGAATATTTACAAGCGGATATGGATGGATCCAAATCCCATATCCGCAACATTGCACCCTTCTCTACCTCGGGGCGGCGCGACCCGATAAATTTTTACCTACTTTAGTGTGGCATTCAGATGTAGTTCCCTCTACTATTAACTCAACCCTGAGTGCGACAGTTTTACAGATGTTCACAAATGAGTAAATATGTCCCCCTGCGACGTTGCACCCTTCTCCTCACAGAAACACACCCACAGGATAACCGAATCGCGGAAAGCATTCTCAAACTAAACATACAGCCGGTAGGGAGCATTATTTACACAAGACTGCACTGATATTTACACTACGATCCAGGACCTGTTCTTTGAGGAACACATGCAGATGTTATGCATAGAGAGAGAGCACGCATGCCAGCATCGATACACCAACCCACGAGTGCTCTGTGGCCCTACGGCCTTTAATAATGTGCAGAGCACCCCATCCAAGCACAAAAAGCACCACCCCATACATACAGTCAGCACCATCCGGTGCACCAATAAAGTGTTCATAGTCACCGGTGGTGTCGCTGCCGGCCGATGTTCTGCCGCTGGTCTTGCCTTCTTGAAGCACTTGGCCTTCTAGCTTCCTTAAAAAATAAAGAAAGGCGCCAACCGCGTCCATTTCTGAATTGTGGCCGTCAGGGGGCCAACTAAAAGTGGTTCACCTGTATGGCATAGGTGCCACGTTGACCCATAGGTCCATCAACGGGTGGTGCTTGCCCGCAAGAGAACTGCGGTCCATGGTGGGCGGCCACAAAAATTGCGGTCCATATGGTGTATCGATCCAGGCAGCAAGCAGCGAAAGTGCAGGCCCACAACTGCAGAGCCAGCACCTCTCTCTCCTCTCTCTCTGCCCCAAAGCCAGATCCTCGGAGGTGGGAGACAAAAGAAGCAGACAAGTGAGTAAGGTGGTAAGGGCGCAAAAGTGCACGCAATACAAGGTGATGCACACTGGGGGCACATGGGAACCAGGTGAGACAGGTACGTTCCTACCGTACGCCCCCCCCCCCCCCCCCACCAGGTAACCTACATTGCCCCTCCCTTACCCCTTACTGTATCCACAAAACACAACACTACCCATAAACATCTACTTTACACATCAACAACGTCCCTAATGTCTTCCCCGTTCCTCCCATAAACCAAATTCGTCTTCTCTCCCTCCTAACCAATCAAATTTGCCATTTCCAACTCTCATCAAAATTTGCCATCTCCAACTCAACATCAAAATTTGCCATCACCAATTCATCATCAGTCCCTCCTAAGGAGGGAGAGATGGAATCACCCCAATGTCTTATCCACGTCGTGATGCGTCTCACAAATCCACACAGCAATCCTTACTTCCTGCAACACAAAACAAAGAAAACACAGGTGTGGAGTCATCATCATCACCTCAGGTAAGTGGCTGCGTATGGTGCGACAGGTTCATCAATCCTAACTATTTCCTAAATGACTTTAACAACTTGACATTACCCGGGGTCTTTCCCTGCCAATCCATTGGCCAACTTACACTATGGGTTCTAAAAACCAATTCCCATTGACCAAACTGTGGTGCTTCTCAATTTGGGGTCTCACTCCCCCGATTCATCTCCCGGTGCCTTCGCACAATTTCTGGGCGGTGACGTGTAGCTCTCCCAGCAGGTCTACCCACCTGCAAACCTCCACCACTGTAGTTGCCACCCGAGCTTACCTGCTCCTCACCCTAACCTAACTAACTGGGGAAGGCCCTCTCGCACTCTCACCCCCTCAGTGCCCTCTCTGGCACGGGCTGCCAGATCCACACCCGGGATCCTCAGGCACCCACTGACACTAACGGCTCCCAGAGCCCACCTGCGGCCTCACCTGGCCGACATCCTCACAGTGGTGGAGTGCCCAAACCAACTACACACACTAACAGGCTACACGCCCAGCCATTTCCACAACACTAATGCACCCATCCACAATACCATTCTGCAACCGCACCACAAATGCCAATATCCAACCACAATTTACCTATACCCTCTACCTAACACTTACACTACCCGCCCCGGGTACTCGTGAAAGGGGTCCACTCTTCCCCCATCCACACCTTCGCACCATGCACACCACTCCGTACCACTTACTCCATGTATTCCACACACCTGTACTTGCACACCTGTGCTCTCACACCTGGTGCCACCTGCACCCTTCTCTCCCCAAGCGCATTCGCGCTGATCCACAACACTCACTGCTCCACACACTGCTCCACACACCTGTCCAGTTCTCACACAGCATCATCTCATCTACCTACTCCCCTCTGAAACTTGCGCTTCCCAGTCGTCCCTTTAAACTATTGCGCTCCCACGTCATTATCATCCACACTAAACTACCTGCGTCCCCACTACAGGTATCAGTCACGAACTAAACTTAACGTTACCTAATGTCATCTTCGCTAGATCCCTACACACAATATAACCTAACCCACCCGGGCTAGTTTCCACTGCCATACACCCCATAAACTATAGCTCCTTTGCCCCACCATGGGAAGGGTGGCAGGGATGCCACCCTTACCCACCGTCATACGGCGCGAGTGGGACCTTGTGGGACCACCTCGTATGTGAGTCGTTGCCCGCCTGCCGGACCCCGTGCGTCGCTCCTTGCGGGGTCAGCGCGGGGCCAAACCGGCCGGGCCCCCACAGTACATTACCCCCAAGGGGCTCTCGTGCCTCCCCTGTCCCTCTAACAACTACCCCTGTTGGTGTCGATGCATGGGTCACACTTCCGCAACCCGCTACCCATTCCATACCACCACAACCTTGCTCACCCACACCTCGCACCTCTCGTTCCATACCCTCCGGACCAGCCATACACCTCACTCTTGGCCTCTCACGAACATCCGGGTCTATCTCGACCCCCAAGCTTATTAAATCACCTGGCGCATCATACGCACGACCATATTGGTCACCACTTACACCGGGTCCTCTTCCTCTTTGCTTCTCCTCCATCACCTGCGAATCCCTCATCTGGTTAATGAGCACATCATCACGATCCGAACACAGACTTTGGACCAATTCTTTTACCTCCTCTTTTATCTCTTTCTTATCCCCTCTCCGTCGCTTCTTAATTTCGCTCACCCCTTCTTCCACTTCTTCTAATTTCTGCTTCACCTCTTTTATTTCCCGGTGCGTCTCCTCAAGTTCGTCCTCTAAGGCTACCTTGACCGTTTCTATGTGCGTCCTCACCTGCCGGTCCTTCGTCTCCATTACCTCTATCACCTCGTCCAACCTCGTTGTCAGTCCCTCACGTACCATCTGACATTCCCTCTTCGTCGCTATCAAGTCGTCTTTTAGTTCTTTCTGTGTCGCTTTTAACCCTCCTAATACCGCAGTGTTCCTTTGAACCTGCTCCGTTAGTCCTTTTTGTCCCTCCGTCAGCTGTTCCACCTCCTGCGTCAGGTCCTCTATGCCCCCTTGTAACTTTACAGTCCCCTTTCTCACCTCCTTCTCCATGTGCTCCTTACAGTGCCACACCTCCTCGCGCACTCCTCCGACCTCCTCACTCACCCCTCTTCTGATCTCCTCTCCCATCACTTGCATCTCCTGCCCCGATGCCACCCTCATCTGCTCCATTTCCTCCCTGTGAGCATCCAATTTAGTTTCTACCCCCATTCTGACCCCCTCTATCTGCTGCCCCATTTGTTTAACTTCCCTTTCCGCTTGGTCCCTCATGTCCCTCAATTTGCTTTCCATACTGTTTTCTAACCCCTCTAACCCATTTTTCACTCCCTCTATCTGATTCTCCTGGGCAGCCATTCTATTTTCCACCCCCATTAACCCATGTTTCACCCCTTCTATCCCATTGTCTAACCCCCCTAATTTCTTGTCTAATCCCTCACCGGTACCCCTCGCTTCGTCCCTCATTACCCCCATTTGGCCCATAAGGGCCCCCATCATTCTGTTTTCCATTTCTTCATTATTCTTGTCCATAAGGGCCTTCATTTGCATAAAAAAAGGTTCAAATCCACCGGTGGCGCTACTACGGTCGCGGGCGCAGTCGCCGTGGCCATGTGCGAGGCGCCATTTTGCGCGCCCGTAACCTCGTGCGCGACGACGCTATTTTGCGAACCTGCCACCCTCACTGCTTCGCTCTCCTCTTGTCCCTCAATTTGGTCCTGGATCGAACCTGCCTCACTCTCCTCTACCGGAACCCAGCCGTCTTGATCTGCCATAGCGCGACTTTCAAAATTCGGGTTTTTATTTTTGTAAAACACAATCAAATTTCGCCGTTATAATTTCGAGCGCGTGAAGCGCGCTTCGGGTCCAATCTCACTCCTCGACACCAATTGTTACGGACACGACTTAGATGTTGCTTGACCGAGCGGAATGGCCGCCGTGTTCGCACAGTTTACCCGATTACACTCGAACGTTGGCCGAATCGCGCTACGCTAAATCAATGAAGGAAAGGACACAACGGCTGGGATTAATGCAACGACACAAGGGGTACAGTTCTCAAGACCTCCGGAGGAGGATATAATATTGGTGATGCAGAAACGGGTAGATTACACGGTAAGAGGTAAAGCACAGAAAGATGGGCACTTAGACACAGTCTTATCTATCCCCGACAGACCACAGACAAACGGGACAAGACTGACTTACACAGGGATTGATGGCGGGGAAGGGCAGGCAGTCGATAGCTCAAGGTGCACCTTGGCTCAGGGGCAGAATCAAACGCGGTCCGGTCCAGAGATGCGGGGAGGTATTCAGCGCTTGGAGGTGGCGTCTTCTCTCTCCGTGGTGTGGGCGCATCTGACGTCACCTCCCTCTTCCTGCGCATGTCCAGCGGGGAGTGACACGCCCTCGGCTCGTTGTCTCCGCCCCAGATGGAATCGGTCCGCCGCTTCCATTGGGTGCGGGGGGTTACCGGGCTCCGCCCTTGACGAGGAGCTGACAGCGAGCCCCTGCGTGGTAACCCCGTCGGAGCACATGTTCAATGGCGGCTAACCAAGCCGGAGTGAGGACGCACACTCCCCGCGCCGCCGCCGCTGTTGTTGTAGTTGTTGTTGTACCATGAGGAAGAGCTGCGGGGAGGTATTGGGAGGTCCTAAACTTTCTAACGGTGCCATACAATCACATTCTGGTGCAACGAAGAGTCAGAATTAATGGAAACGAGTCCTTAACTGACATAGACTAAGAATAACTAGCAAGATGTCCTATAGTTGTCTACGTGAGATGCGGTTGGCCTGGATGCGACATTTAATGGGGGAAAAAGGGGGAGGTCGGGTCTACAGAGTGTTGTTTACAGGAAATGGGACTAGGGAATGGGGGATTGGGGATGGTTGGGAAGTATTGGGGAAATAGGGGAATATTTACAAGCGGATATGGATGGATCCAAATCCCATATCCGCAACAATATATATATATATATATATATATATATATATATATATATATATATATATATATATGTGTATATATATATATATATATATATATATATATATATATATATATGTATATATATATATATATATATATATATATGTATATATATATATATATATTGCGGTTTTAGAACCCACACTTTTGTAAATAAATAATCACTTTTAAATATGACATTAAAGGTAGTCCTTGTGCCCACCGTCGAATTTTGAAGTTTGACTACCAAAAAAGAGGGCAAGTCGCCACTATATTTTTCAGTTAGAATTATATATTGCCTGTATGAAAAAATGTGATGGACATTTGAATTCGGTAGCTAAACCCATTTTGGTGACCATTTTCCAAAATGGCCGCCAATTTAATATTTCATCAATTTTCATATTTTATATCTCATAAATTTGGCCATAACTTTTAATCGGCTGGTCTGAGGCACATGCTCCGCGACATAAGATATGTTCAGTATGTCATTTGGCATATTTTAAAGTAAACTAAAAGGAAATTGGTTAACTAGCTGTTGAGATAATTGAGAAAATATGTCACAAATGTGCAATTTCAACGCAAAAATGCCCAACAAAGCCTGATATCATTGCAATATATATTACATTTTTTCATATATAAGCAACTGTAGGTGAAAGTAGGTGAAATCATTTGTTGAGGTTTTAAAAGTGGTTTAAAAAATTTCTCTTGTTTTATTTCAAACGCTTCTTCACCCGTCAGTTTCTGTCTCCTTTTTTTCTTTATGTCTTCCTGTTGCTTTACAACTTTTGAAACCAACTCTTGATGTTCTTTAAACTTTCTTGCTCTTTCTTCGGTATTCATTTTCTGTATTTATTTATTGAAAAATATCATTTAATGAATTGTAAAGGTCAATGGGAAAATTTTCCTTTTCTTTGTCATTATAGTAAATGTGTTGAAATACATCCTTTTCTTTAAATATTCATCAAATTCTTTATTGGTATTAATACGAGTTGTTATTTCTTCTTCACTAATACTTGTATCTCTGCTTTTCATACGTTTGCGTTGAGTCTCCTTATCGATATCAAAACCGAATGATAAAATCTTAACTCCATCACCACGCAAATGTTTAATAATTTGTCTCATTCCTTCAGGATTAGTTTCTAAAATCCCAAGACCGTTAGATTTTACTTTATTTAACTCACTCTTACAATGTGAATATTTTGTAGAACCAAGAGAGACCTCCTCAAATATTTGTCCTTCGTTCCTCAATCGCATATGTTCCTCCATTGAAATGTAGTAATAATCTTTCCCTTCTACTTCTCCTGGTCGCATTGCTCTGGTTGTAGTACCTACAAAACGAATCATAGGGTGTTTTAAAAAAAAACATACAATCTTTTCATTTTTACTATTCAAGAGTTTAGATTTATGAAAGTTCTTTCCTGAAGCAGATTTACCCACAAGATTAATAATAATAGTTGTCATTTATGTGTGTAAAATATCAGTTAGTATCTCATCTTGTTTCACAACAATATATTTATATTTTCCAATCGTGTGTTTCATATAATTTTCAAATTCTTTTTTACTACATAACGTAGAGCAATTATCTCTCCAAAAATTATTTACATCTATTGAATTTAACTTAAATAAAATAAAAGTATTGGCATTGTTTCTTATTGAGTGCCGAGGGAGTTGAAAATATGACTGACTAAGATAAATACAATTACAAGAAGAATGTCTCCCTCTTGTATAGTAGCTATCCATTACTGTTTGGTTTCTCTCATTAACACAATCATCAAAGATAACGGGGTTCTTTTTTGATTTATCTAAATCTTGGGGTGAAGGTATATCATCCATATTATCACTGAGAATACAAGTTATGGGTTTTGGTTTCGGTTTTGATTTCTGTGTATCACAAAATAATTGTATGATATCTTCAATATTATAATCATTTAGTTTGTTTTGAAGTTTAAATAAACCGATAATGTCTTCCTTTTTAAGACCCGCATTAAAACCCTGTGAGAGTAGTTGATACTCAGGTTGAAAACTTGACTTGAAAAAATTATTAAATTATTATAATCTAAAAAATTAGGACCAAGGAGCATCTTTAAAAGCAAACTGGTTTTTCCACATCCGCTTGAACCAACTATTAGACATCTCAATGAATTTGGAAGATTTTTATGGTTATTAAATTTTATCTTATTTTCCCAAACGTGTAAAAAATCATTCATTTATATATTTGGAAAACAAGTCATCTAACTTTTTTTGAGCTATTTTAGAAACTCTATATTTTATCCTGAGTTCAGGTTTAATTTCAAAATAATTCATTATTTTATTTATATAGTATCTTGTATTAACATTTCCATTAAAATTATTTTGAATAATAAATATCATTAAACCCTTATACATTTCCTCAATACAAATAGTCTCTTCCCTTGTAAGAAATGGTGTATTATTATCATCATAATGCTTAACATTCATCTCTCTTATTAATCTTGTAAAGTAATTCATTTTTGGTTCTAATTTAAAAGTTATATATATTTTATATTTTTTATTATCATTAATTAAAATTAAATCACAGAAAATACATTGTTTAAATGAACACTCATTATTAAGCCCTATTCTACCACAACGGTGGCAGATTTCTAAATTATCATATGGAGAGTCTGGAAATTCTAAATCTCCTTCAGAATTTATCATATTTAAACAGTAAATTTTTACTTGAACTAAACGCAAGTTTATTAGTTAATAAATACAATGTTTCAAAACACAAAAGACAAATTTCAATCAATCTCTACTTCGGTACCAGCAGAAAAATATGTCAAAGATGTTAAATTGAACAAAGATAAATATGGAAATTTTTGAGTAAAACCAGTTATGGAAAATAACATGAGCCCCTCTATTTCATTTAGAGGAAGAGCTCTAACTATACCTGGAAAGACAACTATGAAAGTATATCTAACAAAGGTTTCTCCCCTACTCCTGGCAATTTATTCAAAGCTTGAAAAAGTGATCGGACGCGATACTTTGAAAAAGAATGATAAGACCATAAACAATACACGTGGAGAAATTTGTATTTTCTTTAATAATCCAAAGGGTGTAGATATAGTAAAATGAATGATGTTAATATTTCTGGTGAAATGTCATTTCGTTCTATGATAAATTAGAGATTATTTTGAGATAACTTTCGATATTAAAAATGTAGTGATTGAATCTGTTAATGAAAGAAAGCATATTGATATCGATGGTAATATTTTTTCTGCTAATTAAATATGAGTCATTACAGCAGTGAAGATTTTACTCTTTCATTGAACTCGGACGATAGTGATGTAGTGGGGCAACTTAGCATAACAATTGTGCATTTTGTGAGGAAAGCACCAAATTTGGCACACTAGTAGACGATCATATTATGAAAAGATCTGGGTATTGGGCCATCTCAGATTCAGAGATTTGATTTTTGCAAGATTTCGATTCGATTGGGATCGAAGAGAACACCTTCTTCATCTTCTGTACAGTGAAGTTGCCAGCCCTGAATTATCTGGCTACATCTGGGTGCTTCATTGGGAGTGCAACCATGTCCCTCAGGTGAACAGGGACCCAACTGGCATAGTGTGTGTGGTCTAAGGCATGGAACCATGGGACCAGTTCCGTCAGGGCATCAAGGTACATCGTGAACGAAGCCTGCCGCAGAGAACGCACGTAGACCAGTACCAACATCTCTAGTTCCAGCACAGTTGCCCAGTACTGAAAGTTGGGAATGTCTTCTCCTCTCTGGTGATACCAGTCTTCGAACTCAGGCAAGTCTTCTGCATCATCAGCATATGTCATACAGTGGCGTTCATACGCACGGTGTTGCAGGATGTGCAGTGCCGCTGCAGTGATTTGATGAGCTCTTCTTGTGCGGGTGACGTGGGCAGCTCACAGGAAGGAGTCGGCCGTCCCTGGCGTTGCAATCTCAGCTTGCAAATCTGCAAAATCTGCAAATCTTGCAAAAATCAAGTCTCTGAATCTGAGATGGCCCAATATCCAGATCTTTTCATAATATGATAGTCTACCAGTGTGCCAAATTTGGTGCTTTCCTCACAAAATGCACAATTGTTATGCTATATTTAGCTTAGCTGCCGGACGAATGATAGTATTTCATTGAACTCGGACGATGGTGATGATAGTACAGACTTGGCATTTAATATGGAATCTTTTTTTTTTCTTGACTTGGGTTTACTTTCTGAACTCAGTATATCAATCTGGTGTGTTTCCTTTACACTTCGGTGATTTCTTTGTTAAAAGAACCATGTCACTGATTGTCTTTCGCAGCAAGAAGTCAATAACAGGATAATATCACAGGTGGCGTGACAAAATGGAAGGGCAGGTACATTTGACGATTGGCTTCACAATCGGGTATATAAGGGTTGTTGCATTCTGTATTAGTGGAAAACAACTGCTGCACATCTACAAAAGCTATTGCCGCTTCCTCTGGAGATGGTCCGTCAACTCGACAATGCTGTTTGTCATGGAGTGGTGGCTTTACGAAATTCCGTTATGAAACAGCGTGCTATTGCTTGGCAGTATGGCATCACTCAAGGTCAGGTGTCAAAGATCCTGAAACGAAATGCTCAGAGGGGTGTCCCTACTCCAATACCGAGGCCAGGACGTCCCCGCAGAATCACAAGGAGAGATGATCACCAGCTGCACCGGTTAGTCTGCAATGGCCGTACCAAGTCAGCTAATCGGCTTAGGGCTGAGTGGCAGCAACTGACAAATGTGCCTGTATCCAGAAGGCTAGTTAACCAATGACTGGTTCAAGCAGGCTATCGTGCCAGGCGTCCCCTGAGAAAGCCACACCTGACTAGACAACACAGCCAGCGCCGATTGCAGTGGGCCATAGAGCACCGTCAATGGCAGCCAGGACACTGGAATCACGTGACCTTTAGTGACGAGTCTAGATTTCTGGTCTATCATCAAGATGGCCGCGTCCGAGTGCGCAGACAAGTGCATGAAGCCTACAACGAAGATTGTATCGTGCCAAGAGTCCAAGCTGGAGGTGGTGGGGTGACTGTTTGGGCTGCTTTTCATGCAGGGGGCAAAACTGACCTGGTTGTTCTGAATGGAAACCTGAACCAGTTCAAGTACAGGGCCATTCTGGAAGAAACATTGCTTCCATTTGCTCGTGCAGCCTTTCGAGGAAACTTTGTCTTCCAAGATGACAATGCACGGCCTCATCGTGCTCGCATGATCCAACACTTTCTTGTTGACCATGGTGTCGTGCATATGGAGTGGCCTGCCATGTCCGCGGATATGAATCCGATAGAGAACTTGTGGGCAGAATTAACGCGTCAAATCGACAACTTGGTCCAGCAGCCGACCTCTGTGTGTGAATTGCAGCAGACTATTGTCACTGCATGGCAAGCGATTCCTGTCCAAACCTTGGCAAATCTCGTGAACAGCATGCCTCGACGTGTACGTGCTCTCCTGAATGCTTGTGGGGGTTACACCAAGTACTGAACTGTAATTTTACTGTCCGTAATCCCAGTCATAATTTAACTTATGTTTTTGTTGAGAATGTTTTTGGCTCATGTGTAAAATAAAGAGATACTTCTGGAAAACGTACAGAAGTTTAACACAGTACTGTCAGTGAATTGAGTTCGATATCAGTTCACATCACTTTCAAGGATCAATTTATTTGCTTCGAAATGTCAAATGTGGTTTTTGTTTCTTTTAAAGGTCACATTAACAAAATCTAGAATAATTTCAACATAATTCCAATTAACTTTTGGTTCTAAGTCATCTTGAAAAGTAAGTTCACCCCCACAAAAAAAATATTCCATATTAAATGCCAAGTCTGTATTTCATTGAACTCAGATGATAGTTATGATACTAATAGTTTGTGCTCAAATGATACTTAGGAGAGTAGGTTTATTGATGACTCCGAGTATGATTCTGAGTATTCATGTGATAGTTATGACTCAGATGATTCTGAGTGAAAAAGTGTTTTATTTTAAGCACAGCAATATATATAAAACACCACGTTTTCTCACGCTATAAATATGGTTTATTGTGATACTTGCGAGAAGGAAGTAAAATATTATAAACAACATATTCTCACCGCAAAACATACATACAACATTCTTAACAAACTTTCCCCTCTTCCACCTAAAACAAAATATTGTAAGGTCTGTAAAACAACCATCCTCAAGAAGGGGTTTAAAGCCCATCTTAAAACAAACAAACACTTGTCAAAATTGTTTACTATTAAGAATACTGATGGTGCTTTCAAAAATCGTATCAGAATACGCATATTTGACTTTCATCCTCCTGGCCCTAACTCAATTGTTGAGGCTGTGGATATCATCAAACCCTCTGTGAAAGATTTTATTGAAAAGACTCTTATTGAGTTGAAATCAATCAAGTTCTATATGGGTATTAAAATGAAAATCTCAAAAGAAGATCCATCCACTGGTGATGTTTTCACTGATACAGCTTACATGAGAACAGACACACACTTTATAACAACATACAATCAGGTCAATCCCGTTTATGATCAACTGATCAAGCAAGAACAAGAACTTGAGCATACTATTACTGGAAGTGGTTTCAATATTGATGGAATACTGTTTATTGATATCCACGTTCTTAAATCTGACCCTCTTCACTCTGATTCATATATTGATCTACCTCCTGTGATTAAAAATAAAAAAGCTATTATTAATATTAAGATTAAGGATAATAAATGTTTCCTCTGGTCTGTCCTAGCTCATCTTCATCCATCCAACCATCATGTTGAACGAGTCTCCCACTATAATAAATTTGAGAGTGAACTGGATGTCTCTGATCTTGATTTCCCCATGACACTCAATGATATCTCAAAATTTGAGAAGAAGAATAATACATCTGTTAACGTTTACGGATTGACTGAGGAAAATAAAGTACAGATCCTGAAACTAACTGATGATCATAAGTCTTGTCATGTTAACCTCCTATCATTTAACTTTGATGAGAAATCACATTATGCATACATTAAAGATCTTTCTAAATTGGTGCGCACACAAGTTAAGAGTGGAGGGAGTAAAGCATACGTTTGTGAACGGTGTCTTAACTCCTTCTACTCACAAGATAGGTTAGATAAACATATTGCATATTGTAGTGAACATGCATCAACAGTAATTAACATGCCTAAAAAGGATCCAAGATTTCATTCAAGGATGAGAAAAAAACATTAAAACATCCATTTGTCATATACGCTGATTTTGAAAGCATCTTGGAAAATATTGACACCGTTTCATCAAACCCAGAAGAATCTTACACAAACAAATATCAGAAACATACTCCTAGTGGTTTTTGTTATTATATTAAATCTTCTGTGGATAAGAAGTATAATAAGTTGGTAAAGTATAGAGGCCCAGATGCCCCAGAGGAGTTTGTGAAACGACTAGAAAAAGACTGTGTTCGATTAACCAAGATAATGAGAGAAACCAATAAACCAATGTCCATAATAAAAGAAGAAGAAAGAGAATTTGGGCAGCCAAAGGCTGTCTGTCGTATTTGTGAGGAGAAAATTGGTGAAGGTTTTAAGGTTAGAGATCATTGTCATCTCACTGGTAAATATAGAGGTCCGGCTCATCAAAATTGTAATATTAATTATAAACTCCCCTCTTTCATTCCCATCTTTCTTCATAACAATGCTCATTATGATACGCATCTATTTATCAAGGAACTCTCAAAGTCCTCTGGAAGTATCTCAGCAATTCCAAACACAGATCAGAAATATATTTCATTCACAAAAACAATTCATACCACTCCATTTACACAAATCAGATTCCTGGATACTTATAAATTCATGGCGTCTCCTCTTGCTACTTTAGTTAATAATCTCGATGATTTCCCATGTCTTTCAGAATATTACCCAGACTCTAGTCGATTGACACAAAAGGGAATTTACCCCTATGATTATATGGATTCATTTGAGAGATTTGCTGAGATAAAACTCCCTTCAAAGGATTCATTCTACAACCAACTCAACCGTTCAAATATTTCAGATTCTGATTACCAACACGCACAAGATGTTTGGAGCCATTATAATATTAACGATTTGGGTGAATATCATGATCTATATCTGAAAACTGATGTTCTTCTTCTAGCTGATGTTTTTGAGGCTTTCAGAACAACCTGCCATACTGGGTACGGGCTGGACCCTGCTCACTACTACACTGCCCCCGGACTGGCTTGGAGTGCGATGCTAAAGATGACCAAACAAGCGTTGGATCTCATAACGGATGTTGATATGCTTCTGATTATTGAGCAGGCAAAGAGAGGCGGCATTTCACAAGTGTGCTCAAAGAGATATGCTAAAGCAAATAACAAGCATCTTCCTAATTATGATCCATCAGTAAAGAGCTCCTACCTGATGTATTATGATGCGAACAACTTGTACGGCTGGGCAATGTCTCAAGCACTTCCTTATGGTGGATTGAGGTGGTCAAAGGAAAAGCATTACAATCACATTCTAAAAAAGGTTCTTAACTCTTCACACCTTGATGATTCAGATTCTGGATATTATTTTGAAGTTGATTTGAAATATCCTGAGAAACTCCATAACCTCCACAAAGATCTTCCATTTGCTT
The DNA here is from genome assembly GCF_964187855.1 of Myxine glutinosa. Lineage (NCBI taxonomy): Eukaryota > Metazoa > Chordata > Myxini > Myxiniformes > Myxinidae > Myxine > Myxine glutinosa. The sequence goes on along the minus strand of NC_136263.1, from coordinate 181,299,478 downwards.
GTGAAAAGGAAACACAAAAGAAAGAGTGGCTGAGTGATTATCAAAAATCATTTACTGTAAAGCCTACAGAGAAACTGCTGACTACACTTTATGATAAGAAGAATTATGTTCTTCATCAACGCAATTTGAAACAGTGCGTGGAGGCTGGATTGGAGGTTCAGAAAGTTAATAGAATCCTCAAGTTTAACCAGTCATTGGTTGAAAGAATACATTGATTACAATACTAGTTGTCGAACTGAATCAAAGAATGATTTTGAGAAAGACTTTTACAAGCTGGAACAACGCTGCATTTGGAAAGACGATGGAGAATGTCCGCAAGAGGCAAAATATTCGTCTATCAACATCATGGAAACAAGCTTCAAAATTGATCAACAGACCAAGCTTCTCCAGAGCAGAGATCTTCACAGAAAATTTTTGTGCGATACATATGATGAAAGAAAGTGTTGAAATGGACAAACCAATCTACGTTGGGACTACAGTTCTTGATTTATCAAAGTCCTTGATGTATGATTATTATTATAC
>NC_136263.1:181258956-181293956 GCF_964187855.1 Myxine glutinosa | reverse complement strand
CCCGCGCCCTCGCACAATCAAGGGGCTCCAGGAGTTCCTGGGAATGGTAAATTTTTTACCACCGCTTCGTGCCCCACGTCGCCCAGCTCGTCCGCCCCCTGCACGAGGCCCTCCGGGGCAAGCCGGGCAAAGGTGACATCGCCTGGTCGGAGCCGATGGCCGCGGCGTTTGCGGGCGCAAAGCTGGCCCTGGCCAACGCCACCATGCTGGCGCACCCGGCGCCCGATGCACCGATCGCCCTCACCACCGACGCGTCGGACTACGCGGTGGGCGCGGTGCACGAGCAGTGGGTGCGTGGTGCTTGGCAGCCGGTGGCGTTTTTTAGCCGGCAGCTTCGCCCGCACGAACGCCGCTACAGCACCTTCGACCGCGAGCTGCTCGGGCTCCACCTGGCGGTCCGACACTTCCGCGATCTGCTCGAAGGCCGCCTGTTCACGGCTTTCGTCGACCACAAGCCCCTTGTGTTCGCGATGGCCAAGGTCACCGAGCCATGGTCGGCACGGCAGCAGCGTCACCTCTCTGCCGTGTCCGAGTACACGACGGACATCCGTCACGTCGCGGGTAAAGACAACCCGGTGGCGGATTGTCTTTCCGGGTCCGTCGCGCACGCGGTCCGCCTCGGGATCGACTATGCCCAGATGGCGGAGGACCAGACCGCCGACCCAGGCGTCCAGGCCTTGCGGACCGCCGTCACGGGCCTCTGCGTCACCCAGGTGCCGTTCGACGTCACGGGCGCGGCCCTCCTGTGCGACGTCTCCCCCGGCCGGCCTCGCCCCATCGTGCCCGCTGGCTGGCAGCGCCCGGTTTTCGACGCCATCCACGGCCTGTCCCACCCGGGCATGAAGGCCTCCCAGAAGCTCGTCGCGGCGAAGTTCGTCTGGCATGGCCTCAGGAAGGACGTCCGCGACTGGGCCAGGACGTGCCTCGCGTGCCAGCGCGCAAAGGTCCACCGCCACACCCAGGCCCCGTTGGCTCCGTTTACGGTGCCCGAGCATCGGTTCGACCACGTCCAGGTCGACTTGGTGGGACCTCTGCCCCCCCCCCCGTGGGGGTTCACCCACCTCCTCACCATGGTGGACCGCACCACACGGTGGCCGGAGGCCGTGCCATTGGCGGCGACGTCTGCGGCGGCTGTGGCGCAAGCCTTCATCGCCACTTGGGTTGCCCGGTTCGGCGCCCCCTCGGACATCTCGTCCGACCGCGGCCCCCAGTTCACCTCGGAGCTCTGGGGCGCGGTGGCGCAAGGGCTCGGCGCCAAATTACACCGCACCACGGCCTACCACCCCCAGGCCAATGGCCTGTGCGAGTGCTTTCATCGCTCGATGAAGGCCGCGCTCCGGGCCAGCCTCTGCAACGGCAGAGGGCCCTGCTGGGCCTCAGGACGGCGCCCAAGGACGACCTGCGCACATCCTCGGCGGAGCTGGTCTTCGGGCAACCACTGCGGGTACCAGGCGAATTTATCCCCGACTCCATGGCTCCTTGGCCCGCGGCGCAACAGCGCTCCACCCTGCAGGAGACCGCCCGGAGGTTCGCCCGGGTGCCGACGGCACACCACGGTTGCCCGTCCGCCCACGTGGCCCCGGAGCTTCGCACGGCGGAGTACATCTTCGTCCGGCACGACGCCCACCGGGCACCGCTACGGCCCCCGTACGACGGGCTCTTCCGCGTGCTGGAGACCGGGGACAAATATTTCACCGTCGACATCGGCGGTGCCTCAGATCGTATCTCCGTGGACCGCCTCAAGCCGGCCCACCTCGATTTGGACCACCCCCCGCAAGCAGCTCTGCCTCCGCGTCGAGGCTGCCCCCCGGCGGTCAGACCCCCGGCACCCCCCAGCCCCGCCGTCCCGCTACCCCCCAGCCCTGCACGCATCGCCAGGGGGCGTTTCGGCCGGGTAATCCAGCTTCCCCGCAAGCTCACCCTTCAGGTGCGCGGGAATTCTGGGGGGGGCGCGTGTGGCGGGCACAAGGGACAAGAATCCGCGCACCAGTGGGTGGCGCGAGCATCCATGCGGGGAACTGAAATGCATGCCCCGCCTTTCGGCCGATCGCCCACGCCCGGGGGCAAGGCGTGGCCTCGGGAGATATATGCGGGCTCTAAGCTCGAGCCCGCCCAGTGCTGCAGTGCGAGCTCTGAATAAAGACTCTTGTTGTATCAACGCGTTGTGGCCTACCTCTCTGGCAATCGAGTCGTGTGTGCACAGCACCACAGTGCTGTATTTAACCAGTGGGAAATAACTTACAAAATTGCTGTGTTTCACAGAAATGGATGTACTAACAGTGAAGGAGTGTATTATTTTGACACAACTTAATTACAATGAAGAATGTGGCACAATACTGACCCCACGTACATTCACAGGCACACATCATGTGAACCAGAGGAATAATAGGTAATCTAGAAGGAATGGCTACAAACCATACATAGAGAGGGCAAGAATCACATGACACATTTTAAACTTATGCGAAATTCTAAAAAAATGTTCATGTTAATATTAGTTTCATTTCAGATGACTAGGGCATGCCCGTACTATATATATATCTAAAATTATATCCCCCCCCTCTATTTACATGGAATGGTTTGGTCCATTCGCAAAGCCAAAGGCAAAGCGAACGGCTTGCGAGTACGGTGACAATCCCCCCCCTCTATTTACATCAAATGGTTTGGTCCATTCGCAACGACCACAGAACCCCCCCCCCCCCCCTCTATTTACATGAAATGGTTTGGTCCATTCGCAACGCCAAAGCGAACGGCGAACGGCTAAATCGCCATAGCTCGGTAACTACTTGTCCGATTAATTTCAAACCTTGAAAAGGCACATCCTCGGGTCCCCAGCAATATACCTGGCAAGTTTCAAGTATATCGGACCGGTAGTTGTCGAGAAACAGCGGTCACAGACATACAAACATACAAACATACAAACATACAAACATACACACAGAGATTACTGGAATTATAGATAGATGAAGGAACTTTGCAATATTTACTAAGATGGTGGAGTCGATGTCTCCCTACAAAATTCAAATGGTTCAATAACTTGGTGAAGATGACGAACAAAGAGGGATGAAGTTTTGCAGCACATTTTCGACGGAGATGACAGGATTACTGAAGGACTAATGTCAGAAGAAGCTCATTTCAAGCTTACAGGTTATGTGAGCAAACAGAACACCCGATTTGGGGCAGCAGAAAATCCTGAGCAGTTACGCCAACGACCCTCACACAGTAAACGTGCCGGAGTCATTGGGCCGTATTGTTTTTGTTGCCTGGACCTGGACGACGTGCTCGGACCTTACGAACCCTGACACACCTCAGCTAGACGGGGATAAGCCGCACCACAGAACACAACGGTTTATTTGATTAAATCTTCCCCTGTGTTTGTATTTGAATTGAGGTGTGTGGGATCCCAATTCAGGTCATAATTGGTTTCCGGCGCGTTCTTTTCCTGTTTTTTTTTTTTTTTTTTTTTTTTTTTTTTTGTATACAAGTTCGAGGCTCGTGAAAGAGCGAACATTAATCACACAGAAAGACAAACCGACACATAAAACATATAACATAGGGAGCGGTAGACAAGATGGGGAGAGAGGGGGAAGGACACAAACACAACATTTGAGAGCAGGGACCGAGAGACATGGAGACATCGAGAGATCTGAGAGAGGGCGAGGGCTTTGGGGGGGGGGGGGGGGCGTGGGAAGGGGGCAGTGGGAGAGGTATAAAACATATGGACCCTGCCAGGACTTACAGGAAAGAAGTTGGAATTTCAAACAAGGTGGATCTGGGGTGAATTAGCGGGGGTAGAAAAGATCAAGGTTTTGGATGGGGGAAGATAAGAGATGGTGGTGAACAGCTGTTTTAAAGACCTGGAGGGAGGAGTGGGATTGAAGGGAGTGAGGTAGTTTGTTCCAGAGGCGGGAGAAAAGAGGAATGAAAGAGTGAAGGTGAGCGGAGAGCCGAGATTTCGGCAGTTTAACCATCAGAGGGTTGCTGGCAGATCTTGTGCGACCTGTAGGAATATTTGGGGGACAGAGCACAGAGAGAGCTGGGGGTGCAAGGCCGGAGAGGAGTCGGTAGAAGACAGAAAGACCACCTACCTGCCTGCGGTGAGTGAGTGAAAGGCCCTCAGAGATAGCTTCATCGCGGGAGATTCCAATAATTCTGAAAGCTTTGGTTTCAACAGCGTGAAGCCGAGCTAGGTGTGAGGCAGGAGCACCGGCCCATAGGGGAGAACAGTATTCCATTGAGCTGCGGATGAAAGCCTTGTATGTGGTGAGGAGCTCAGGTGTGCCGAGGAAGGACTTCGCACGACGGAGGATGCCCAGTCGGCGACTGGCTTTGGAGGCCAGCTTGGAAATGTGGTTTTCCCAAGAAAGATCATGGCAGATAGTGAGACCCAAAATCTTGAGCGACAGAACTTCTTGGAGAGGATTGTTGAGAAAGTAGATGGGAGGGTTGTCCAGTCGATCTTTTCGGAGAGACATAGTAAGAGTGTGAGATTTGTCAGGATTGAAAGACATGTTCCACTTGTTTGACCAGTCTGTGATTTTGTCCAGGTCTTCAGAGAGTGAGGAGGCAGCAGACTGCCGATCTGAGGGAAGAGGAATGGAGCGGCAGAGAGTGGAGTCATCAGCAAAGAGATAGAGAGGATTTTCGAGAGAGTCAGAGAGATCATTGATGAAGACCAGAAAAAGCACGGGGCCCAGAACACTGCCTTGGGGAACTCCAGCCTGAACAGGAAGAGGAGATGAGAGAAACCCATTCAGGGCCACACGTTGACGACGACTAGAGAGGAAGTCCGCCAGCCATGCGTGGAGATTTCCATGGATACCAAAGGAGGAGAGTTTGGTGAGCAGAGCGGGGTGCCAGACCGTGTCGAAGGCACGTGATATGTCGAGGGAGACAGCTCTAATTTCCTGTTTGGCATTGAGGACCTCCATCCATTGTTGAGACAGCAGAAGCAGCATGTCCAGAGTAGAGTGACCTGGTCTGAAACCAAATTGATGATCAGAGATCAAGCCATTGGAGAAGAGGAAAGATTTCATATCAGAAGCAATGATGGATTCCATGACTTTGCTGATAATTGGGAGAAGGCTGATTGGTCTGTAGTTGCTAGGATCTGTTTTTGCACCTTTTTTGTGCAAAGCGGTGATGTTGGCTGATTTCCAAGCAGATGGCAGTTGACCTTGAGCAAAAGAGAGGGTGAAGAGAACAGAGAGAGGGTGAGATAGAGCAGCAGAGCAGGATTTTAGGACCCGTGGGCTGATGCCGTCGGGTCCAGTTGCAGAATCAGAGTCGAGGGTTGACAGAAACTTTTCCACCTTGTCAGGAGGAAAGGACACGGAGTCCAGGAGCAGCAGGGTACGACTGGGTATGGTGGGTACAGAGAGGGATGGGTTTGGGACACAAGATTTAGAGGCAAACACAGAGTTGAGGCATTCAGCTTTTTCACGTGCGGAGTCAGCTGTGTAGCCGTTTGAGGTAAGGGAGGGGATGGAGGGGGAACAAACACCAGAAACGGATTTGACCAGACGCCACCAGGATTTGGAAGAGGGAGACAGATAAGAGAGTTCGGTCTTGAGAACGGAGAGATATTCTTTCCTGGCTCTCCTGAGGGTGGACACACACTTGTTTCGGGCTTTGTGAAAGGAAATGAGATTTCCTTCCGTTGGATTTGCTTTCCAGGAGACGAAGGCAAGTTGTTTCTGGGCAACAGCCTCACCACAAGATTCCGTGTACCATGGACGGGAGGAAGGGTATGACAACTGAAGACGAGATGGGATAAATCTGTGCATGAGAGAGAGCAATTTACTTTGGAAGAATTCCCAGGATGAGTTGATGTCAGAGGTGGTAGAGATGGGAGACCAGTCCAGATGATTGATGGCTGCTTGAAGACCGTGCCAGTTGGCCTGAGTGAAATGCCAGACTCGTCGACGCTGAGCAGGCTCCCTGAGGATGGTCAGAGAGATGTCCACTTTAACAAGGACATGATCAGATGATCCGATCGGAGCAGAAGAAGAGCAGCAGACATTTTCAGGGAAGTTAGTCATAACCAAGTCCAGAAGAGAAGATGTTCCGTTGACTGAGATCCGGGTCGGGAAATTGACAGATTGTGTCAGTCCCAGTGAGTCGCAGAAGTCCTTTGCTGAGGAGCCATGGCTGGTGAGAGAGGTACCCACACCCAGCCAACTGGCATTATGACAGTTGAAATCACCACATATGAGGAAGAGAGAGTTGGGATGAGTAGATAGAAGTTGGTCCATATCATCAGACAGCGAGATGTAGATGGAGTCATCACTGTTTGGTGGACGGTACAACACACATATGAACAAGAGGTGGGAGCGAAGGGGAAGCCGTAGCCAGAGGTATTCCTGGGGGTGAGGTGGAGAGAGTGCAGTGCAGGGCGAGTGAGGAAGAGAGTTTTTGATAAAGATAGCAACCCCGCCTCCAGGACGAGGCTCAGGTCTATCATACCGGAGGAGGGAGTAGCCCGGGAGAGATACTATGGAATCAGAGACATCATAAAGGAGGAAAGTTTCTGTTAAGCAGATCACGTCTGGTTTGACAGAAGCAACCTGTATGGAGAGATCAGTTAAGTTTGAACGAAGGCCCCGGATGTTTGAGGTCCATACCGTTAATGAAGAGGAAGGGGGAGCATCAGATACAGAACAGGGGGGAGGAGGGGTAGGGTAAGATGTGGAAGAGGTGGAAGAGGTAGGGAGAGCTGTTGAAGGTGTGTCAGAGATTTCAGAATAGCTCGGAGAAAGGGAAGGATGGGGCGGACAAAAGGTTTGATGGTGATTGGGTGAGCCACAATGAGGTGTTATTTGAGGAGGGGGAAGAGCGAGGCAGAAGGTTGGGGGAGATGGAGGTGAGAGTTTGAAGGGGGAAGAAGCGGGGAGGATGCTTTGAGGAGGGGGAGTGAGAGGGGGGAAATTGAGAAGCAATGAGGGTGGGGAGATTTGAAGGGGAGGGGTGAGGGGGGAGTTTGGGAGGGAAGGGACAAGGGGAGGGATTTGAAAGGGATGGGATATGGGGGAGATTTGGAGGGGAGGGGTGAGGCAGGAGTCTAGGAGGGGAGGGGCGAGGGGGCGTCTTGGCGGGGAGGGGTGAGGGGGTAGTTTAGGAGGGAGGGGGCAAGGGGGGAGATTTGAAAGGGATGGGTGATGGGGAAGATTTGGAGGGGAGGGGTGATGGGGAAGATTTGGAGGGGAGGGGTTATGGGGAAGATTTGGAGGGGAGGGGTGAGATTGGATTTTTGAAAGTGTACGATTTATGGGAAACGAACATTTATTGCAAAATGAGTTTCTTGTGACCTTCGAGTTAAAAATACGTTTAAGGACGCTGGATGGAGGATGGAGTGCAGGAGAGTTTAGGGAATGTAGAAAAAAGGCACTATAGGAGATGGATTTTTTTTTTGGGATGAATTGATTTGGTGAGCAAGTCGAAAGCAGCCTTTTAAAGAAGAAGAAGAAAAAGGTGTTATAAAATATGACGGAATACATAACTTGAGGGGAAAGTGTAAACATTGAAGGTTAATGAGTGAAAACTATCTGGGGAAATGGAAATGGGGGAGAAACACGTGGTCGAAGAACGAACGCACGAATAAGAATGAATAAACGAATGAGAACAGAGAAAGAAATGTTTTTTTTTTTTTTTGTTTGTTTGTTTTTGAGTTCCGATATTTATTGTTCCGACTGAGTCCGATATGAGTTCCGACTGTTCCGATATTTATTAAATAAACTCTTGTATTATTTTCCCAAACACCTTTAATTCCGGTTTTTGTGAGTTAATTTCCACAGGGTTGAAGATGCTTGCGCACGTGGACCGTCAGGTAAAGTTCAAGAGTGTGGAGAATTCGGAAGGAATTTAAAAAAAAAAAATAGTTGAGGCGATAAATCTTCTTAGTCGATTTGAGTGGTGAAGTGTGTCACGTAATTTAAATCTGTTTCTGAGGTAAAATACACGCGGGGAACCTACCTCCTCTTGATAGATTGGAAGGGGTGAGTGAGATGGAAGGAAGGGCAGAAGATGCTGAAGGGATTGGAAGTGGGCCGAATATAGGGGTGGATTATAGTATATGGAACCTCCCTTGCTACAGAGACGGTCCAGAACGCTTTCCTGGCCAAGATGATGAATTTTATAAAGGAACAAATGAAGCAATGAAGGATCGACAGAATAAAAACGTGGGAGGATCGAAAAATGAAATGGAGTGAATGAGTAATGAAATTAAGGGATTGAGTAATGATATCGGGGGATTGAATGGAAAAATGGATTCCCAAAGGAACGAAATGAGGGGAATGACAAAAGGAATTGAAGGAAGATATGAAGGAAATAAGTGAGCAAATTAATGAATTAAAAGGGGAAATGAATGCTCAGAACGAGCAATTGGAGAACAAAATTAATGCCCAAAACGAACAACATTGAAGGATTGAAGGGAGAATTGGAGGGGCAAATTGATGGATTAAACGAGGGATTGAAAGGACAAATGGAAGGAATGGGAAATAAAATTGATGGGTTGGAAGGAAAGATAGAGGGAATGAACGAGCAAATGAATGGACAAGGTAATGACCTAAGGGAAATTAATGAACAATTAGAAGGAAAAATTGGGGAAATAACACAGCAACAGGGGGAACGAATTGATAACATGAAAAGGAGAGTGCAGAACCAAATTATTGGCAGGCTTGTTGAATTTGAGGTCAAAGTGGAGACTAAATTAGGGGAAATTGAAAAGTCCATGGGGGTAGACTTCAAACTAAAACCGGAGAAATTAACATTAAAAGTTGAGGAGGGCATGACCCAGGCTGTTTGAATGGGGGGAAAGTTGGAGGATATAATTAGTGCCACGAATACCCGAATTGATAAAGCAAATGGAGACCTGGAAGACTATCGGGGCCGGGTGGATGCCAGAATGCGGCAACAGAGCGAGGAATGGGGACTCCTCAAACAGCAGGGGGATGAATTGGCCGAAGAGGTAAAGGGGTTGGAAGCCCGCGTAGCCGGGTAGGAGCGGGTGTTTGTTGATAACGGCCTGTGGGGGCCTCAAATGACTGATGGAAGGGTGAGTAATTTGATGCAGGAGCGACTGGAGACCTGGGACAATATCATCAAGGAAGAGTTTGCTCGGGTCCGAGAGAGCCTAAGGGAAGAGGTGAGTCGGTCCGTTAAGCATCTCCAAGACGAGATTAAGGTGATCCAGGGGAGCCCTCACCACTAGCCACATTTGGGCACCAGAGACTCCGAAACTGAATACCCAGTTGGGGAGTGTTTTGGCCCCGGGCTGGATTTGGACAGAGAGGAATCGGGGAATAGAGTCTCTGGAAAGACAATCCCCCTTGTACATTTTGATGGGTCAGGGAGTCCTAGAGGCTTTCCTGACACAATTTGAGTCCGTGTTTCAGCTCAATGGTTGGGGAGAGCTGGTGGCAACACTGCGGGGGTTAGCCGCAGATGTGTTAAACGTAGTCCCACAGGGAATATTGACCAGCAAAGCCATCTGCGAGGCTTTGAACCACAGGTATGGGACAGGTGCAAGGTGTGACCTGGTCAGGGCACAGCTGCTGCATCGCAGGCAAAAGCCTAACGAGATGTTGCAGGAGCTGGCTCAGGATATTTACCAATCTGTGAGGATAGCATACAGGGACCTACCAGCACAGGTGTGGGGCAAGCTGGCGATAGAGAAATTTATGGCTGCTCTTCATGACCCCGAGGTCCGGACGCTGGTGGAGTTGCAGGACCCGCCAATGGTGCGCAGGGCGGCGGAATGCGTGGTGAGACTGACCTTTTTGAGGAGATCGAACCGCGCATCAGAGAGGGCACCTGTGACGGTACGACAGGTTTAGATGCGGGATCAGGAGGAGAAGCCAGAGGATACGGTCATATGCCAAATGTTAAGGGGGATCAGCCGCCAGCTGACAAATTTGACCGGGGGTAGTGACACTGGAGTCAGTGACACCATTATCAATTCGAGTGTGCTAGACCAGAGTGTTGGAGATTGGGATAAAATTGATAGGGTTTAAGGGCACAGCCTCCAACTGGCTACGGGGGCGATGGCGCCAATATTGGGAAGCGGAGTGGTGAGGATGGAGTTGGGTGGTCTGGAGGTCAACGTGGTGGCATGGGTGGTGGGGGTGTGCGATCAGTGTCTGCTGGGATTGAATTTCCTGCTGGAACACGACTGCCAACTAGACCATGGGCGTGGTCATATGTGGTTGGGCAATGGGCACTGAGGCTGTAGTTGGTGGGACTGGAGGATGACGAGGAGGTGCAGGGGACATGGCTGGAGGTGCCACGCACTGTGACCGTGCCTCCCAGGTCCAAGACAGTGGTGATGGCGGAGTTGGCGGCAGGTGCTCACCGCAAGGTCCAGCTTGAGTTAGTGGAGCCGTGGTCCTCACAGGGGCTGAAGGATGGATGGTGGGTCGCACCCTTGTGGACACCCATGGGCCATGTTGGCGTTTCGGCTGCTCAACTTGTCCGATAGCCCTCGCACAGTAAAGGGGCAGAGCCATCGTAGCCAAATGCAGTAGTGTAGTAGAGATCACCGGAGGAAGTGGATCCACATGCTTGCCAGTACAGCCGGAAAGAGGGGAAAATTTGGAGAAATGTGATTGGCTAGAGGGAGTGCAGGACATGATGACACACTCTGAAGGAGACCTAATATCGGAGCAGGTGGAGACATTTCACAATTTGGTTGGTAAGAATTTGGATGATTTTTCTCTCTCCCCCGAGGATGTTGGACGCATGAGTCTCGTCAGGCACCAAATTAGTACTGGTGAGGCTCGGCCTGTTCGCCAACTGCCAAGGCGGCTCCCTTTCGCTAAGAAAGAGGAGGCAGAAGAGCAGGTGCGAAAAATGGAAAAAGCCTGATTTATCGAGCCGTCGGTGAGTCCTTGGGTGTCACCAATTGTGCTGGTGAAAAAGAAGGATGGGACCACTCGGTTCTGTGTGGATTATCGCCAGCTCAATCATGTGACACTCAAAGACTCGTATCTCCTGCCAAGGATTGTTGACACCCTCGATGCCGTTTCAGGCTCAAAATGGTTTTCAACATTGGATTTAAAGAGTGGTTATTAGCAGGTGGAAATGGATAAAGAGGCGAGGGAGAAAACAGCGTTCACCACAGGAAATGGTCTCTGGCAGTTTGTTGTCATACCTTTTGGATTGTGCAATGCCCTTGCCACAATTGAGCATCTGATGGAACGTGTTTTCATTGGTTTACCATGGCAGACTTGCCTTGTCTATTTGGATGATGTATTGGTCCACGCTCCCACATTTGAACATGCTGCTAAAAAATTGTCAGAGGTATTCAGGAGGTTAAGGGGTGCTGGGTTGAAATTGATTCCGAGTAAGTGTGAAATTTTCAGAAGAGAGGTGACTTACCTGGGTCACGTGATTAGCGAGAGTGGCATGGCCACTGACCCTGGAAAGGTAAAATCTGTAAAAGAGTGGCCCGCCCACAAAAATGTAAGGGAAGTCAGAGGATTTTTGGGCCTCTGCTCTTACTACAGGAGATTTGTGTCAAATTTCGCAGAAATTGCAAGACCCTTGCACAAATTGATGGAGAAAGGAGCCAGATTTATATGGTCAGAGAGCTGCATTGAGGCACTCAGTGATTTAAAACACGTCTGGTAGAGGCGCCAGTTTTGGCATACCCGACGGATGATGGCAATTACATCCTGGACACAGATGCGAGCCAGGAAAGATTGGGAGCTGTGTTGTCACAAATGCAACATGAGTCGAGATTACAGTATTGCATATTACAGTCGGGCACTTTCGAGGCCCGAGCGAAATTATTGCATTACTCGCAAAGAACTAATGCCCCTACTGTCTGCAGTTGGACAATTTCACCCTTACCTTTATGGGAGGGCGTTTGTGATCCGAGTGGATCATGCCTCCTTGCAATGGCTTCTTCGGATCAAAGAGCCGGAGGGACAAATTGCAAGGTGGCTTAAGAGGCTGCAGCAGTATAATTTGACTGTGCAACATCGGCCCGGCAAAGCACATGCCAATGCAGACGCTCTTTCTCGGCGCCCCTGTTGGGAGGCACAGTGCAAATTTTGTGACAGGCAGGAAGCCAAGGATCCAATTGGGCAGGATCAAATTGATGCATGCATATATGCAGCGAGAGTGACCAGGTGAACTTTGCCACAACCCCCACCTGAATTGGGCGATGTGAATTGGTGAGAGAGTCAAAGGGAGGACCCTGTTTTGGGGCCCCTTTTTCATTGGCTAGAGGACAAAAGACCTTTTTGGGAGGAGATTGCTCCACACGGGGCCTAGGAAAAGGCCTATTGGGCACAGTGACTGATGTTGGGGTTGTAAGATGATTATTTGTATAGAAAATGGGTAACACCAACGGGCGATGTAACTTCCTGGTTGATAATTGTATCAAATAAATTGAAGGAAGTTGTTATGGGGCATGTACATGGGACTAGGATGATGGGACATTTGGGCGTGGCCATAACTTTGTCCCAATTGCAGCAGAGGTTCTACTGGGTGAATTTGGGCAGGGACATTCAAGATTGGGTGAGATCCTGCGACCTCTGCCACGGTAAAAAGGGATTCCCACGTGCATGCAAGGCCCCGCTCCAGGTGTACAACGTAGGAGCACCACTTGAGCGGGTGGCAGTAGATGTGGTAGAGCCCCTGCCAGTCACCCGCCAAGGGAACCGGTACATTATGGTGGCAATGGACTACTTTACCAAGTGGCCAGAAGCCTACCCATTGCCCAACCAGGAAGCCTGGCTGGTAGCTCAGGTTCTAGTTAAGGGATTCTTCTCCCGATTTGGCGTTCCCAGGGAGCTACACACTGACCAGGGCCGGAACTTTGAATCCGCGCTCCTGCGGTCGGTGTACGAGCTCCTCCAAATTCATAAGATCAGGACGCAGTGGCATACCTAAGGTATGGCAGGTGTGGCACGTGCCCTGGGCGCCACTTGAAGGGGGGCACCACTGAGCAGTTTCTATTAAAGTCAGACAAGCCATCATCCTCGGATAGTGAAAAAAGAATTTTCTTCAGATGTATGATCTGTCTTTGATTTATCATGGGTGAGAAGCACTAGGATGGCTAGATTGCTAAACCACTTATATAAATTATTTGGTAAAAATACAGTGCTGGGAGCGACATGACCACATACCTCACAGTACCACTGCTCAGTGCCAACTGGCAGTAAGACCATTCTCCTGCGCAAACTATGGAGGTAGTCTAGAAAGAATTTTGTGCAAAATCTGTGAAATTTAATGTTCGTATTAAAAGTGCTATTTTCTTATTTCAGAGCATTGTGCAAGAAACCATGAAACGTTTCTTCACGAAGAAGAAGGAAAGTGGAGCTGAAGGACGGAAGAGACGAAAGTTGGAGACGGAGGAAGCCAAGAAGTCGAGCAAGTTCTTCATGGCCTTCTTTGAAAATCCCGGAACAAGTTGTTCGACACGTTCCATGGAGTCGCCTGCACCTGCTACAAGTGTGTTAGAATCCGAAGGTGGATAAAGTACAAATGCGTCACAAGCCGAGGAGGAAGTCAAGTCAGATAAATCTGAGTATGACGAGATTAAAAGTGAGGCTGCCAGTGAGAACGTGAATATGACAGGAGGGGAAGACGGTGGTGGTGGTGGTGATGTTGAGTTTATTGACGAGATTTTACCTGACGAGATTGAACCTGACGATACTGAACTTAGTGAACTGGATGGTGTCGAAGAGCCTCAAACTGTCATACCAGAAGTGATTGAACAGCATGACATTGGACTTCTGAAGGTCAACAAGGATACTGGAAAAGCAATTCTGCCTGACGCATTGAGAACAGAAATAATAAAGCTGGGTTTGAAGTATTTCCAGAACAGTGAGGGGCCTTTCCTACCAACAAATAACCGCTCAATGAACAAAACTTGGTTCAAGGGGAAATTGGGAAATGGTCGTGGTGAGGAAGTGATTCACTCATGGCTGGTCTATTCCCCTTCTAAAAAGTCTGCATTTTGTATCTGTTGTCTTCTCTATTCCCGTTCCCGGTCAGACCATCAATCCTCATTGGAGCAGGAAAGTGGATTCAACCAGTGGAAAGCACCTGAAAGGATTAGTGTTCATGAAAATGCTAAGAATCATCGGGAGTGCTTCACACAGTGGAAAGAAATGGAAAGAAATGTAGCTGAAAACATAGGAGTTATTGACGCAGAACTTCAGTCACAGATTGAGAAGGAAAAGCAGAAGTGGCATGATATCTTGATGAGAATCCTTCACTGCATAAAATTCCTTGCGACTCAGAATCTGGCTTTGCGGGGACACAGGGAGTCACTTCAGCTGGACGATGACTCCAATGTGGGAAATTTCCTTGGCTTACTGAAGCTACTGGCCATCTTTGACCCTGTCATGAAAGAACACCTCACTCGTGTGGAAAGTCATCCTGGATCCACGTCTTATCTTTCACCGGGTGTCCAGAACGAATTCATCCACATGATGGCATCCACTGTTCACCAGAGTTTACTGAGAAGCATTCGTAAAGCCAAGTACTATGGGCTCACGTTCGACTCGACTCCTGATCAGGCACACCGTGAGCAGATGTCAGAAGTAGTGAGGTACGTGGAAGTTGATTTTCAGAGGAAAACAGTCCATGTTGGAGAGTCCTTCCTTGGTTTTATCCAGATAAGCCAGAAGGATGCTGAGAGCCTGGTTGAAGACATCTTGAAACAGCTAGAGAAGGACGAAATGGAGCTCCAAAATTGTCGGTCACAGTGCTATGACAATGCTGCTGTGATGGCTGGACACAGAAGTGGTGTTCATCAAAGAATAAGTGAGAAAAACAACCTGGCAGTGTTTGTGAATTGCGACAATCACTCACTCAACTTGGTGGGTGTACATGCAGCCAAGCAGGATACAATGATGGTCACGTTTTTTGGAACCATTGAAGCTCTCTACGTGTTCTTCTCTCGTTCAACACAGCGCTGGGAAAAACTCATAAACGCCGTGCCTGTGATTGTAAGTCGGAGTCCGAAACCAGGTGGAGTGCAAGGACAGAAGCAGTGAAACCCGTCAACAAGTACCTTGAGGAGATACTTCAAGTTCTCCAGGACATGATAAACAATGAAAGCGAGACCAGTGAAACAAGAAATGACGCAAGGCAGCTGTATAACTGCATGTTGAGTTACGATTTTCTGACTTTGCTAGGATTTTGGAACAAAGTACTCATTCGCATTGACTGTATTCAAAAGAGGCTGCAGTATCCTAGCATGAACTTCCTCGATGCTGCCCTGGATTTGAAAGCCCTCCGAGATCATTTTGATGATGAAAGAGAAGTGTTGGTCAGTGAGTCACTCGAAGAAGGCCTCGGTCTTTGTCAAGAATGGAATATTGAAGCTGAAAGACGTCAGAGATGAAAGAAACGAATGGCTGATGAGAACCCGAGAGACGCTGGGTTAACAGCCAAGGAGGAAATGGAAAGAGTCATGAAGGGAACACTCGACCATCTTCACAGAGAAATGGATGAAAGGTTCGCTCGTTTGCACGACACTGACGCCAAGTTTGGGTTCCTTCTCGATGTCAAGGGACTGTGTTATAGACTGTGGGGCAAGCCCATTTAAGATGTTATTTCGTAGTCCCCTCATTGGCAGAGGCCAAAAACCTCTGTCAAATGTATGAAAAAATATAATAATCGCAAAATAGTTTTGTTCTCTCAATAAACATCCCGTCTCTTCTTGAAAATCAATAAAATAAAGCTTTATTTGGTCTCGGAATATCTGTTAAAATCGGCTATAAATAACCCTGCATCGACGAAATGAACCAATCACAAAGCAGTTAAGGCATCCTCGTTCGTGACTGAAGAATACTTGACAACATGGCGGACGACGCCACTTCCGCGAAAGCCATGGTAGCTGATAAAAACAGATGTTTCATTCACTTTTCTTCAGTAAATGAAGCCGTTCTGAAACCATTTACCGATACAACTTGGTCCAGAGCATTGGAATGTGCTCAGGTTTGGAAGAGTTCTGACGGAGAAAAGGCCAAAATCGCCACCGATTTCATAAGTTCCATCGGCGGTAGCTCGGACTGTGTGCAATTAGATCTACCCAGTACCAGTACGACAGCTACGACTACGAGTACGAGTGATCCGAAGCCTCATAATGCTCGATTCCATCGGTGATGCCATCAGAAATTCACCGATAAATCTATGATAGAACAAGCCCAAAGAAAGAGAAGAAAGCCTACAAATGACTGTCCTACAGAACTAATCAAAGGATGGTTCTGTCGATCCTGTCGCTGTGTTGTTACCCTCGGTCTGCCACTGCGTGGGCGGTCATCGGTGCTGTTGGTGGCCTGGTATCGTTCCTGGTTCGTGCGTTTTATATTTACTAATTTAGATGTGATCTAGTGATGATGAAAGCCTAGAAAATTTGGCTTAGAAAGGCGACATTGACAACTTCGATCACAGATTTTGATGTGAAAAAGTGACATTTTACATTTTACATTTATTTGCCATGGGTGCGTCCAGCTCTGTTTACCAATGTAAATTATGTTTCCCGAACAAAGAGTGATGATCTAACATTTCGTAACGAGCATGACGGAGGCAGTCGCTGCAGTAGACCACTCCACCACCATTTGTCATATTCAAGCTAACCATGTTTTTATGAAATATAATCGACATTAATAGAAACGTATTTAAAAGGATATTAAAAGATTCAAAATCCACCGTGTGGCATAAATTACCATCATATTGATATGGATCTAGCTTCGTCTCTGTGCGAGCGCACGGAGACGACTTTGTGTTTATAGAAGTAAGCTAAGCGTTCAATTGTGCATGTTCTGTCCGAGAATGAATTATAACAACAATACTTTTTTATACTTACTCGGTAGGCTTACTCGGTAGGCTTCGTCGGTATGCATTTTCATGGCAGCATCCTTGCAACAACACACCTTGCAACAACACACCTTGCAACATCCTTGTATGCAACAAGCATCAGCTGGTGAAATTCCTTGTGGCAGAATGGAAGAGATGCAAGGCAGACCAGCTCAAAGGAATTCACTTGGTTGTAGCCCATGAAGACAAATGTCATTCAATTTGTACAGACACAGACGGAACTGTCAAGTTTGAAGCAATAGAAGAATTATCCTGTGATCACGAGGAAGCAGATACTCGCATGCTATTACACGCCAAGTACATAGCTGCTACAAGTAACAGCCCACCAGTTATCATCAGGAGCCCAGATACAGATGTATTTGTGATCGCCTTGGGACTTACTAATCAAATCAGTTCACCGCCGTACTTTTATACTGGTAGAGAGGACAAAGTGCGCACAATTGATGTCGGTGCTGTTCAGCAGGAGTTGGGAGATGAACTGACGGAAGCTCTCATAGGATTCCACTGTTTCACCGGTTGTGATTCGGTCAGTTCCTTTTATGGAAAGGGGAAACAAAGAGCCTTTAAACTACTGCAGAAGAATCCCACCCTTATAGAGTCATTCAAGGAACTTGGTACATCTTATGACTTATCTGAAGAGATGGTCAGTCGTCTGGAAGAGTTTGTATGCCTACTGTATGGGCAGAAGGAAATTACTTCAGTAAATGAAGTGAGATATCTCATGTTGAAGACAGCAACCAGAACTGAAAGTGGCATGCCCCCAAACCAGGACTCCCTCAAAAAGCACATCCAGAGAGCTAACTATCAAGCCAGCATCTACAAGAAAAGCCTGCTGCAACACCAGGATCTGCCATCTCCTGCAGGCAATGGTTGGAAGATGGATGGCAATGAGCTCACAATTGACTGGATGGACCTAGCTCCAGCTCCTGAAAGTGTTCTAGAACTTGCATTCTGCAGATGTAGGGGATCAAAGTGTAAACCTCCAAATGCTGATGAGTCATGCTGTATCTCTCTTGGACTGAGATGTACAGATCTGTGCCAGTGCAAGAAATGTGAGCACATTCAGCTCCCAACAGACATTGAAGAGACAGAAGACCCCGACAATGGTGAAGGTGATGATGAGGAATATGGAGAGGACCTGCAAGTTCGCAAGTAAGGTGCTCAAGTATAAAAGAATATACAGACTTGGCATTTAATATGGAATATTTTTTTTGTGGGGGTGAACTTACTTTTCAAGATGTCTTGGAACCAAAATTTCATTGGAATTATGTTGAAATTATTCTAGATTTTGTTGATGTGACCTTTAAAAGAAACAAAAACCACATTTGACATTTCGAAGCAAATAAATTGATCCTTGAAAGTGATGTAAACTGATATTGAACTCAATTCATGGACAGTACTGTGTTAAACTTCTGTACGTTTTCCAGAAGTATCTCTTTATTTTGCACATTAGCCAAAAATTTTTTTCACAAAAACAAAAGTTAAATTACGACTGGGATTACGGACAGTAAAATTACAGTTCAGTACTTCGTGTAAGCCCCACGAGCATTCAGGAGATAGTCAGGTTCACTATGTCAATAAATTATATTTCGTTCAAAATCATGGTAGATTAGCAAACCTATACATTTTTGGAAAGGTTATAGCATAAGGAAACTAAAAATCAATGTTTACATTTGGAGAGATACCTGTATGGCGGCCATTTTGGATTTTCAAAATGGCCACTGTAAAATACATATTTTGTTCTATTTCTGCCTCCAATTACGCTAAAAACTTTTTAAAATATACTAAACCTATATTTTCAGGGACAAGGAATCCAATGAAAGTATCAAATTAGTGCTATGGGGAATGGTAAGACACGAATCAAAGGTTTTGAATTGCAAAATACTGTCTTTATATTCACGATAAGTTGCATAATCAAATACATGTTATCATTTTCTACAGGCAGTTAATAACATCAAAATGTGTCACAATAATTCATATCACCAAACATACACAGGCAGTCAGCAAAATCATATATACACATGCAGTCAGTCTAACTTCACATCTACACAGGCAGTCAATGACAAAATATACACAGGCAGTCAATGGCATCAAACATACACGATTACAGAATATGCCATTTAGAGTTCGTCATCACTGTCCTGTGTGCCGTATCCGACAATATAGTCCGCATCGTTTTCACAGTCCATTCCACACAAGCAAAGGTCGGTCAAATTGATTGGCAAATCGAATTGGTCGAATGGTCGATCGAATCGAATTCGATGAATCGAATCGAATCGAATCGATCGAATGGTCGATCGAAGCGATTGGTCGAATGGTCGAATGGAATTGGTCGATTGGTCGAATTGTTCGAATCGAATTGGTCGGAATTGGCAAATGTAAACATTGATTTTCAGATTTTCCATGTAATAACTTTTCAAAAAATGTATAGGTTTGCTAATCTACCATGATTTTGAATGAAAAAACATAGTGAACCTGACTAAGAGCACGTACACGTTGAGGCATGCTGTTCACGAGATTTGCCAAGGTTTGGACAGGAATCGCTTGCCATGCAGTGACAATAGCCTGCTGCAATTCACGCACAGAGGTCGGCTGCTGGTCCAAGTGGTCGATTTGACGCATTAATTCTGCCCACAAGTTCTCTCTCAGATTCATATCCGGGGACATGGCAGGCCACTCCATATGCTCTACACCACGCTCATCCTGGCCTCGGTATTGGAGTAGGGACACCGCTCTGAGCATTTCGTTTCAGGATCTTTGACACCTTACCTTGAGTGATGCCATACTGCTGAGCAATAGCACGCTGTTTCATGCCGTAATTTCGTAAAGCCACCACTCCATGACAAACAGCATTGTCGAGTTGATGGACCATCTCCAGAGGAAGCGGCAATAACTTTTGGAGACGTGCAGCAGTTGTTTTCCTCTAATACAGAACGCAACAACCCTTGTATACCCAACTGTGAAGCCAATCGTCAAATGCATCTGTCCGTACATTTTGCCACGCCACCTGTGATATAATCCTGTTGTTGACTTCTTGCTGCGACAGACAATCAGTGACATGGTTCTTTCAACAAAGACATCACCGAAGGGTAAAAGAAACTCACCAGATTGATATACTGAGTTAAGAAAGTAAACCCAAGTCAAGAAAAAAAAAAGATTCCATATTAAATGCCAAGTCTGTAATACAAACATAAAGTGTATGCTACTCTATATATGACAAGGCAATTTCACCTAGTATATTTTACTAAATAAATTGGTAATAACATGATCAGACAAGTTATGTCGCTTTTTTGTGCAGATTTTTGATTGGGTTTAATGATCTGAATGCGTTTTCATGAACTGTCCATTACAAAATTATAATAATCTTTGGTTAGGTTAACCCATCCAGGACGAACCCCACGTATTAGTGGTTTGGTGAAATAACTGTTACAGTCATAAACATCATACATACATGAGCAGAAAGAGCAAAAAGAAATACAAACTTTGAGCCCATTTTTGTCACAGTGCGAGATATAGTTCAGTTACAGCTATATTTCTTAATGTGAATAGCACTAAATCATCAAATTGGCAACAATGGAACATTCAAAATCACTATTTTTCCATTCAAATTGGCAATTTTATGGTTTATAATTAAATTTATGTTTATATTTTCATTTCTAATAAACTACATCCCTTTGTAAATACTTTAATAGTGCAAGAAAAAAAAAAATTTGCCAATTTGACTAATTAATAGATTATATAATTAATGTGCACTAAAAAAATAGGGAACAATTCATTTTCTTCCTTGGCAACTATTGACAATTCAATTTATAAAGTTTATTTCCAATGCCAATGAGGAGACTACGAAAATATTTATCCAAGACATTAATAAGCCATCGCCCCACTGTCTATTACGACGCCGACAGTAACGACTTAAAGAAGAAGTGCAAAAATTTGGGCGAAATGTACAGCTCTGATGTTGATGGACAGCAGCTATATGAAGAAATTTTGGATTGCAGAATGTTGCTATCAAGTCGGGCCAACATGAAAATATCAAGACCTGAAGAGCTTCTCGAATTAATTGTTCAGTATGGAGATGAGAGCGTCTTCCCCAATCTTCGCATTGCTATTCAGATAATGCTAACCATCGCAGTTTCCATCGCCAACTGTGAGAGATCATTCTGCAAGTTAAAACTAATACTTTCGTATTTGAGAGCCTCCATGGGTCAAGGCAGACTCTGTGATCTTGCTCTGCTGAGTGTAGAAAGAGAAGAAACTGAAAAAACTGACTTTGAGCACATCATAGACCAATTTGCATCAGTGAAAGCAAGGAAGGTGCAGTTGTAATTTTCATGTCGTGCCATAATTTGTTAATTAAAAGATTAACGAGTTTGACTTGTATTTTTGAGCTGATTTTATGGTAAAGTTATCTAAAAGATGGGTGTCCGATGTTTGGACAGGGGCGCCATTTCAGTGCTTGCTATAGGCGCTATTTTCCGTAGATACGCCCCTGCCAGAACGACCCCTCTTAGGCCTCAATCGGATGGGATGGTGGAGAGGTTTATCCAAACATTGTTGACACAATTGGCCCTCTTCACATCCGAACACCAGCAGGATTGGGACAAGCACCTCCCCTTTGCATTGATGGCATACCGGACCGCACAGCATGCGACCACTTGGTGCACCCCCGCCATGTTGATGTTCGGTAGGGAGATGCGAGTCCCCACAGATTTGTTTTGGGGACCGTCACCAGAAGAACCGGGTGAAGCATCTGTGGAAAGCTATGCAACCAATTTGAAAAAGAGCATAGAAAAGGCTCACGAGTTTGCGAGGAAGCAAATTGGCTTGGCTTCCTTGCATATGAAAGTGCGGTATGACGCTTGGGCACACTCACCTCGTTTCCTTCCTGGATACCTTATTTGGCTCTACTGGCCCCGGAGGAGGAAGGGTGTGTATCCAAAACTCACCTCACCCTGGAAGGGCCCCGGGGTGGTGCTTTGGCAGGTGACTGATGTGGTTTTCAAAATTCAGATGGGCCCACATACCCTTCCACAGAAAGTTCACAGGGATAGATTGAGCCCCTACATGAGTTGGGAGGCTTCTGGGTGGATAGGTAGGGTGAGGGGGAAATTAGGTGTGGTGGATGGCACTCTTGTACCCGAACAACCTGCAACTACCTGCACTTGAGGTAAGTGCTTGGATGTGTACTGTCCCAGGCTTCAGGACTTGCTTGAGAAATTGGGGACATGTAATTTGTAGAAGGGGTTGGGTGAGAGTGATGGCATGGCCGGTGAGGAGATGGGATGTGTGCCACACAATGTCTTGTGGGTGGCGTTTGTTTTTGTGTCAGGTGTTGTGTTTTTATGTAGTCGTGAGATGGAAATGGAGATATGAGTGACTGTGATTATGAAAAGTATTGGTTAGATGTAGAAAGGGATTTTACATGGAAGCAGGCCATGGCAAAACCTTTTTGTGACCATCTATGAAAATGTGTTGGAGAATTGAATGGCAGCGGGGGAGGAAATGTGGTTTGTGGTTTTTGCGGGTGGGGAAGGTGTGCGTGTCCGCAGGTACAGATCAGGCTCTGGAGGAGCAATGACTGCGGCTCCCCTCTGCAGTAATTACCCCTGACAGCCAGTGGTGTCTGGAAATTGGAGCCCTTCGGTGGTGGGGTCTGTTTGGGCGCCCTGGGGCGAGCAAGAATCCCGGCGACCCGTGAGCTGCAAGGAAGCAGGAGGCAACGGAGCCTGGTGTGTGGAGAACCCCACCGGCGGGGTAACAGTGAAAAGAGCTGTTTGGCTGTCACTGGTCAAGAGGTAAAGGGGGGGGGGGGCAAATACATTTTAAGTTGAGTGACTTGTGTTTGGGACTGCGGGCACCACAGCCTGAAGCGCCCCCACCATCTTACTTGTGCGGTACCTCCACACTGCCTAGTTTAGAGAAACACACACATGTATATGACATCTGTGCCATGGTCCTGCAGGGGGGTGAACTACTTGCTTTGTTGTGATTTTTGTTTCTTGCTGATTTTTGGAATGAGAATGAATAGTTATGGGTTTGTGCAGAATGAATGGGGGAAAAATTCACCGAGCCATGTCACTCACCTGTAACACCGGGACAGGACCGTGAAAATTTGGGGTGCATTGGGATGGCCCCGCAGGTAACGTTGAGTCTTGTGGCATCCACCGGGGGATGCGGTCTGTAAGAAGGGGATGTACAAATGTTTATTGGAGTTTACAAATTTTTTAAGTTTTGAATCAGGTTAAGTTTTGTGGTTAAGTTAGGTTTTGCATGTTGTTTGCTTCCCTTCCTCCGCAAGAAGGACGAGTTCTAAATGATTGTAAATATTTGAAATGCGTGATTGTTAAGGTGGCTAGCATGTTAAGGAGCATAGGTAGGTCACTTCAGCTCACTTCCCACAACCCTCCTGATTTATTTCATAGGTTAATTAGGTGTGAGACAGTAAGCATTAAGACTGGAATGGTAGCGCCTGCAGTGAACCTAGCAGGGGCTACGGTTCCAGTGGGGGAGGGGGGGCTGTGTTATGAATTTTGGGTGGGGCATATATAGATCCAGGTAGATCTGCATAGGTAGGTGCTTCGACTGTCGTGCTGGGGAATCTTGATGTAATAAATTCTGTGCAGCCCAAATGCTGGATATGTTGGATATGTGTCCCCGCCACGAGGGGGGGACAGGGTATGTTAAGTAGTTGTAGGGTTTATGCTAATTCCCTGGCGTGTCGTTCCCTCTGTGATCATACCTGTGTCCCGTATGGCAACACACCCACAGACATTGGCTAGGCCCATTAGCACATCACACCCCACTTATATGCCCCCTCCGCCACAATAACCATAAAACTTACAGGAAGCCAGTTTGGGGCACCACCAATGGAGATGCAGCCAGCCGCATCGCCAGCTGGCCTGGAACACACATTGCTCAGGCAGGCAATAGCCATGTCCAGAAAGACTTATGATTGGCAGGGAGGAGGGGCGAGTAAGAAGCAGGCCTCTGATTGGCAGAGTCAAGAAGGGACGCACTGATTGGGGAAAAGGAGAGCTGACGTCATGAGACAGCTGGTCAAACAACTCGCTCACCGGCATTTTGTCCTATTCCTTCTGCCCTCTCGTGTTGGACTGCTCCCTTGCATTTGGACATTCAGCTTTTTTTGAACCTTTTTCTTTTCTTGCCCTCTGCCATTGCTCTCCGACCCTGGACCCTTGCTTGTTGGACGTTGGAAAGACGTTGGAGCGTCGACGATCCTCTTACCCGGCATTCACACACGGGACCTTGTGAGCGATCGCGCAGGGACGCAAGGCTTGCCGCACAGCGGCGTACGTGGGCCTGGTAGAGCGTGAATGAGAGTACATCGAGGCCGAATTCCCGCCAACCAGAGCCGTGTCCAGACTGCACGCTTGGGGCCTGGACGACGTGCTCGGACCTGACGAACCCTGACACACCTCAGCTAGACGGAGACAAGCCGCACCACAGAACACAACGGTTTATTTGATTAATTATTCCCCTGTGCTTGTATTTGAAGTGAGGTGTGTGGGATCCCAATTCAGGTCATATTTAGTTACCGGCGCGTTCTTTTCCTGTCCCAATATTTATTAAATAAACTCGTATTATTTTCCCAAACACCTTTAAATCCGGTTTTTGTTTGTTAATTTCCACAGGGTTGAAGACGCTTGCACGCAGACCGTCAGGTAAAGTTCCCACTTCTTCTTCTTTTCTTTCTTCCTCCCGTGCATATCGAGTGAAGTCCGTATTTGATCGTCACCTCGGAGTTGATGCTTGCTTTGGCTATTCGTGATTTCTCCGGTCTTAACCGAGGGGACGTCACACGACAATATGTTAATGATGATGTAATGTGTGCCTCCATTATGACGTCATAATTCGACAAGTACAAAACTTCCGATCAGGATGAAATTGAGCGTCATCTAGGGCTAGATTGGTGGAGAAAAAATAATATTGATGACGTCATCGGCCACGTGGTTCGGTCGCCATATTTGTTTAAACACAAAAGCCTTAAAAACCACTAAAAACACGTCCTGGCGAGGGTCTGCAATCTCTGATTGTTCTTTCTCGATTATGTTTGTTTTTATTATAAATATATATATTTTTATTATTATATAAAATTAAAAAAGATGTCATATACATGCAAAAAAAATAATAATAAATAATAAGCAGGTCAAGTGAGAAAAAAAGTTCACTTTTATAGTTTCAAAGCTTTGAATCAACCAATGCAGAGCTTTTCAAACCGTTTTATTTTTCCACACCCCATCTTTCTATTAGTTTGTTGTTTAAAAAAAAAAAAAACGTTTTACAGAAGCTGACCATTGTACAAACATTTGCCATGTGTGATGGTGATAGGATGGGGTGGGGGGGGGGACACTTTCACAATGGGAAATAAGTCGTGTATAAAATTAACAAAACGGGTGCACAATGTAGCACAAGTCACATGATTTGGGTACATTTTCTGACCTTATCTGGATTTTAGTTTGGTTTATTTTGATCAACTTCGTGGGTGGAAAAATATATTTTTGGGTTGAGACAAAAAATTATGAAAAACTATTTTAAAAATAAGGATTCCCTCTTGCCAAATGTGGAGCATTGATTCCTTTGCTGTATAATTGAGTTTAACGTACTTGATGCCAGGGGTTCTGCTCAGATTCCCAAATGATGAAAACCATTACATTTTCGTGAATGTATAAATTTGTGAGTGTAGGATTGGGTCTAACATTTAATCCAATATTAAATTTATGCAGAATAGGTGCTACAAGTTGATAACCATTGAAAATGAGCACTCCCGTAATTCATCAGAAGGGCAAGCTTAATCATTGGATTCATTGGAGGTTCTAAGGGCATGATTATCTTATTGAAATAACATTGGATTTTCATCACAGAATGATGTTCCACAAGTTAGGAGACTGCTTGTTGGCTTTGTGTGCATTTATTTTAAAATGAAGTTACCTTTTATTTGGGATAGCTGGCGGCCATTCAAAAAACAAGGTGATCTTGTGAAAACAATGGTGTAAAGAGCAATTCTATTACACGAGCAAAAGTACCCGGCACTGCCGGGCAACGCAGAGTTGCTTTGTGACGGAAATATTAAGAGAGGGGGGAGAGAGAGACGAGGGAAAGGGGATGAAGGGGAGAGGAGGATGGAAGAGAGGAGGTGAGGAGGAGAGGGAAGAGGAGGGAATGCGAGGGGGAGAGAGTGGGAGGGAAGGAAGAAGAGGGAGCGAAGGGGTTGGGTGGAGGAAAAGAAAGGTGGGGAATCCAAGGGAAGGGGAGGGGAGAGGGGGAACCGAAGGGGAGGGACAGGGAGAGGGGGCACCAAGGGGAAAGGAAGGGGAGAGGGGGATCCGAGGGGGAGGGAAGTGGAGAGGAGAAGGTGATGGGGAGGGAAGGGGAGAGGGGGAGTCAGGTGAGAGAGTGAGGGAAGAGGAGAGGTGAGGGAAAGCAGGGGCAGGGGGAGAAGAGTGAGAGGGAAGGGGAAGGGAAGGAGAGAGCGGGAGGGAAGGGGAAGCCGAGGGGGAGAAAGGGAAGAGTGGGAGGTGAAGGGGAGGGAAGGAACTAATCGAGATTTAAACTTCGACGTGAAACCAGTTCGTTATCGTACCATGTCCGTGCAGCTTTTGTGACAATGTGACAATGCACCCGAGCCCCAAACAAAAGAGAGACAGGGAATGCAAATCGACTGCTTGTCATAAACCCAGGATAAGAGAGAGAGTATAACTGTGACTGCTGACTCGTCATAAAAGCCAGCGCAGAAGAGAGAGAGTATAACTGTGACTGCTCGTCATAGAAGCCAGCGCAGAAGAGAGAGAGAGAGAGTATAACTGTGACTGCTCGTCATGAAAGCCAGCACAGAAGAGAGAGAGTTTAACTGTGACTGCTGACTCGTCATGAAAGCCAGCACAGAAGAGAGAGAGTATAACTGTGACTGCTGACTCGTCATAGAAGCCAGCGCAGAAGAGAGAGAGAGTATAACTGTGACTGCTCGTCATAAAAGCCAGCGCAGAAGAGAGAGAGAGTTTAACTGTGACTCCTGACTCCTCATGAAAGCCAGCACAGAAGAGAGAGAGTATAACTGTGACTGCTGACTCGTCATAAAAGCCAGCGCAGAAGAGAGAGAGTATAACTGTGACTGCTCGTCATGAAAGCCAGCACAGAAGACAGAGTATAACTGTGACTGCTGACTCGTCATAGAAGCCAGCGCAGAAGAGAGAGTATAACTGTGACTGCTCGTCATGAAAGCCAGCACAGAAGAGAGAGAGTATAACTGTGACTGCTCATCATGAAAGCCAGCGCAGAAGAGAGAGAGTATAACTGTGACTGCTCGCCATGAAAGCCAGCGCAGAAGAAAGCGAAAATAGTGGCGCTTTGTCTTTTTACTCAGGGCGCTAGAATGTTCTTTCTGACGTCACACTCTCACCAATCAACGAGCGCCACCCACTCACCCCATAGTTCTTTACCCAATCGTGTTTCGGTGCGTGGCCTCACGACCACCCTTGGCGCCCATCGAGAATATTTGACTATGTGGTGCTCGTGGTGTCTGGGCATTGTCGGCGATTATGTTATTTAATGTAGGTGCTGATCGCATGGCTGGTGTTAGTGTCATCTATCTATAATTCCAGTAATCTCTGTGTGTGTGTCTGTGTGTGTGTCTGTGTGTGTGTATGCGACCGCTGTTTCTCGACAACTACCGGTCCGATATACTTGAAACTTGCCAGGTATATTGCTGGGGACCCGAGGATGTGCCTTTTCAAGGTTTCATATTAATCGGACAAGTAGTTACCGAGCTATGGCGATTTCTTTACCAAACTCCGCAAGCCGTTCGCTTTGGACCAAACCATTTCATGTAAATAGAGGGGGGGGGGGATTGTCACCGTACTCGCAAGCCGTTCGCTTTGGACCAAACCATTTCATGTAAATAGAGGGGGGGGATTGTCACCGTACTCGCAAGCCGTTCGCTTTGGCTTTGCGAATGGACCAAACCATTTCATGTAAATAGAGGGGGGGGGATATAATTTTGTACGGGCATGCCCTAGTAAGGAACAAAAGGGGAAAAATACAGAGGCGACTACACAGAGAATCTACCCTTATACCCCAACTAATTAGCCTAGCTCCAACCCTCGCATGGAGACAAATATACACTTACTTGACATCCGGGCCTGAATTAATTACAGGAAGGTTTCTTCTTCTTCGCCACAGTCGGAGCACACTACCCTATACAATCCTACCTTGACGAAGGTATTTCATTAGCTACCCCCATAAACCTAACAATACGAACAGATATTAAGTTATATTCAGTAATAACAAGGAGCGTCATGTGTATGGAACATCATTTATTGGAGAACAATCTTACTATTACAGTTATTGGTTGATTTACTGTAGTATATTTACGAGTCATCTATCGTATAATTGTAGTCATTAGGGTGGAACATTCAGTTGTTTATAAGCTATAATGTCTTTAATAGTTAACGATAATATTTTATTGGTGAACACAGGATTTGATGACAGAAGATAGTTGATCAGAATTGTTCAATTGCGAGTGGATTGCATTGGCGATATATTTACTCCACAACTATGGTAAATTGTAACGGTAATGGGAACAGTGTCCATCATTGGATACATGAAAGTATCGCCCTGAAGATTGTAACCTAAATTGTCAATGATTCCATCATCAGAGTTTTCATTATATATTTAAGGTTTTTCATCCATCTCCACCTGCAAAGCTCAAGAATCTGTTGGAGCTCGACCGGTCGTTCTTATCTGTACTACCACACAAATACAAATAATGTAAACAATTCCAAAAGGGTAGCTCACTCTTTTGCCACGAGTGTCATGTTACTTTGCTGAAAACGAACTGTTTATTTTGTTTCTATCTTGGGTGATCCCCAAGGCGCGTCTTGATCCCGGAAACAGTCGCCGTTTCAACCGCTTGGGGTCTAAGTCAGAAGGAAGATAGCGAAGTCCACATTGTCTGATGAAGATAGACGTTGAGTTTTCATTGCATAACTTTAAACGTCCTGGCATCACAATCCTTTTGTTAGAATTTTATTTTACAAATAAAAGTTAATTTTTAGCTCACCTGGAACGAAGTTCAGGGGAGCTTATGCAATGGCGCGTCGTCTGTCCATCCGTAAACACTTGAAACTTCTTCTCCAAAACCACTGATGGGATTGCGACCAAATTTGGCACAAATTATATTTGTTGTGTTGTGACTAAAGTTTGTTCACGGCATTAAAAAATATCGGGGTATAAGGGGGTTTACCGGGGTTAAAGTGTATCCAGGTTTGACTCCTAAAATAGGAATTTGCTTTTTCCTCTGAAACTACACACACAATTTCGATGAAACTTCACCACAACCTTCATCACACGTGATGCACCAATGTTTGTTCAAGGCATTAGAAAAATTGGGGTCTTAGGAGGTATATGAGGTTGGGGGAGGGGGAGTTACCCCCAAAATCGTTTTTTGTTTGTTTGTTTGTTTAAAGTCTTATGATTAATGTTAGTATGATTCTACATGTTGCCCTGTTTCCTAGCAACCATTGAAATCGGTTTAAAATACCTTTAGTCGATGCAGTAGACTGCTTATTCCACCAGGTGAGTGCCATGGGTATTGCCCCATGTTTACTTACCATACCATGAACCAGCCTCGCTGATCGCACAATATTTACACCATATCCCCAAAGTGTAAATACCCACAGCAACTCCCTTCTCGTGAAACTCCCAAAATCCAGAATCAATATTCACCTGCACTCATGTGTTCCTCTTTTTCCCACCTGTGGGACTAACTTCCATGCTCTCCTCACTCTCATTCTTCCCTCCAAGTCTTCAAGACAGCTGTTCACCACCAAATCAGATCATATCCAATCCAAACCCATGATATTTTCTCCACCCGTTAAACCACCCTCCCACACCCCCAAACTTTGCTTCTTTATCCATCTTATCTATCCCCTACATTCTCCTCTAGCCCTCATCCCTACCTGCATATCCATTGTACCTAACTGTATAAATTTCTTAGACCAGCATTTACTTAACTGTATAAATTTAATGTTCTACCCACCATGTTTCAAAATCAACAATAATAAATTATAATATCTCTCTATATTATAAAAGAAAGTTTTTGTTTGTTTGTCTGCACGCGCTAATGTCCTGAACGGTGAAAGATAGGAGGAAACCTCTAATACAAAAAATGCTGGGACGGGTCCCGGGAAGGTTTTAGGCGAGGTGGCGAGGTGGCGAGGCCGGTTGAGGCCGCCTCGGCCGGGCCGGGCCCATTACGCAATTAAAAACTGAGCTGAATGATAGTTGTCAATCTTCTACGGCCACGGGTAAAAGCTGAATTATAGTAGTAAATTCATTCAAAAAGAACCAAAAGTGTCGGGACGGGGCCCGGGAAGGTTATTGGCGAGGTGGCGAGGCCGGTTGAGGCCGCCTCGGCCGGGCTTGGCCCATTTCGCAATTAAAAACTGAGCTGAATGATCGTTGTCAATCTTCTACGGCCACGGGTAAAAGCTGAATTATAGTAGTAATTTCATTCAAAAAGAACCAAAAGTGTCGGGACGGGGCCCGGGAAGGTTATTGGCTAGGTGGTGAGGCCGGTCGAGGCCGCATCGGCCGGGCTGGGCCCATTTCGCAATTAAAAACTGAGCTGAATTATAGAAGGCAATCTTCTACGGCCGGGGGTAAAAGCTGAATTATAGTAGTAAATTCATTCAAAAAGAACCAAAAATGTCGGGACGGGGCCCGGGAAGGTTATGGGCTAGGTGGTGAGGCCGGTCGAGGCCGCATCGGCCGGGCTGGGCCCATTTCGCAATTAAAAGCTGAGCTTAATTATAGTTGTCAATCTTCTACGGCCACGAGTAAAAGCTGAATTATAGTAGTAAATTCATTCAAAAAGAACCCTGGCAATGCCGGGTGCTTTCGGCTAGTTTACAATAAAAGAAACAAATTCATATCTCGCCCTCTTCGCGACTTGGTCCGTTGATCATAGAGTGGCGAGAGAAGGAAAATATATTTTTTTAATTACAAAAACTGGCCTACCTTACAGACAATTCCACTTTTCCAAATATAAATCCCATCCATTGACCATGAGTGGATGTCACCAGCTGCAGCTGGTCATCTGTGACAATATCCCAAAATTGCATCTACCACAACCAATTACACAGACCGTGGTATGCTCACCAGAGCACAAATGGAGTCGCACGGGACCAAGTGGAACTTTTAACATTCAACAAACAGTTGCATTCAATTAACCAACACAACCTCTTATTTGGTCTAAATTCCTGCAAAGCCGTGGTTCTTCCCTTTAACGCTAATTAAACCAGTGCGCAGCCAATAGGCCCTAATACGCAGTGGTGGCGGCGCATTTCGGTGTGATACCCGGGGACCCCACAAAGTTCCAAATGTTCCCTGACCTGACAATGTTTCCTTAGACGTTCCACCTCCAGCACCACAACAGCTCCCTTTACTGTACGTCCTAGCTCTCCAGAAGGGGTCCACCAAGGCCTTACGTGGATCATCATGGTCGTCAGGGGTCCTCTCTGCTCCGTGACTGACCACACATGACCCTCCTGGCAGGTTCTCCATCCCAGTCACTTGCTGGACTGCTTGGGGTGAGGCACAGCGAGTAGTCACAGTCCAATCTCCCCCCAAGTGGACACGAAGGCTGCAAGCATGAACACTCCCCGACTCACAACCTTCCAACAACATTCTCCTTCCCGATTGCCATACATTCACACACATCACAAATGAGTGATATTATATGATATGATATGATATATGATATATGATATGATATGATATTATATGATATATGATATGATATGATATGATATGATATTACATGATATGATATGATATATGATATGATATTATATTATGATATGATATATTACATTATATGATACTATATTTTATGATATTACATTATATGATATGATATGATATGATATATGATATATGATATGATATGATATTATATGATATATGATATGATATGATATGATATGATATTACATGATATGATATGATATGATATGATATGATAAATGATATGATATTATATTATGATATGATATGATATATTACATTATATGATATTATATTTTATGATATTACATTATATGATATGATATGATATGATATATGATATGATATGATATGATATATGATATATGATATTACATGATATGATATGATATGATATGATATATGATATTACATTATATGATATGATATATTATATGATATGATATGATATGATATGATATTATATGATCTATATTATAATAGCCGTAGATGTTTCTGTCTGTCTGTCTGTCTATCTGTTGGGTGTCTGTCCGGGGTGTGGCTTACTCGGTTTGCAGAGTAGCTCCACCCATAGCTCCACCCATTCTGGGAGTGGCTATAAACAAATATCCACCATTTTATTAACTCGCATAGCTTTGAGTCCTGTTTTGTAGGCCCGTGGTGTCTTGCTCTCCCCCAGTTTTATTTCAAATCAAATTCGATAAATCATTTCATTTTTCACAGTCGCTAACATAGTTTTAGACTCGGTTGAAAAAAAACGGGAAGAAAATCCGATGAAAGTTGCCGTTTATAGAACGAAATGAATTCTCAAAGGCCTGTAACTTCAAGGCCATTGAGTCTCTCTCACGCCTTTATCTCCAATCTAACTCACCATATGATTTCATTTTTATCGATGGTTTTACTTTTAGACTCGGTGTCAGCAATAATTGAGAACAATCCACACACGCGGGAAAATGCAGAGATATATTTTTTTAAATCGCGTCATGGTGTATCATACACCGCCCAACATAACACCGCCGGCAATGTGTCGATATATATTAAAAATTCGCTTTTGCTTTTCCGTTATGATATATTACTATTTCGTTTGATGATAGTCGTCACAAAAACGTCAACAATGATGCCGACATATATTTCTTCGATTTTATTTCATTCAACATATTAGCCGGAAGTAAAATATGTTTCAGGAAATTACCGAGATATTTCTTCGTTTTTTTTATTAGTTATGTGCGCATACACTTTAAATAGGTTTATTTGAAATCTTTAATTTTCCACAAACATTCCACACACGCGGGAAAATGCAGATATATATTTTTTAAAATCGCGTCATGGTGTATCATACACCGCCCAACATGACACCGACGGCAATGTGTCGATATCTATTTTAAATTCGATATATCATTTCATTTTTCACAGTCGCTAACATAGTTTTAGACTCGGTTGAAAAAAAACGAGAAGAAAATCCGATGAAAGTTGCCGTTTATAGAACGAAATGAATTCTCAAATGCCTGTAACTTCAAGGCCATTGAGTCTCTCTCACGCCTTTATCTCCAATCTAACTCACCATATGATTTCATTTTTATCGATGGTTTTAGAGTCGGTGTCAGCAATAATTGAGAACATTCCACACACGCGGGAAAATGCAGATATATTTTTTAAAATCGCGTCATGGTGTATCATACACCGCCTAACATGACACCGACGGCAACGTGTCGATACATATTAAAAATTCGATATATCATTTCATTTTTCACAGTCGCTAACATAGTTTTCGACTCGGTTGAAAAAAAACGGGAAGGAAATCCAATGAAAGTTGCCGTTTATAGAACGAAATGAATTCTCAAACGCCTGTAACTTCAACTTCAAGGCCATTGAGTCTCTCTCACGCCTTTATCTCCAATCTAACTCACCATATGATTTCATTTTTATCGATGGTTTTGGACTCGGTGTCAGCAATAATTGAGAACATTCCACACACGCGGGAAAATGCAGAGATATATTTTTTAAAATCGCGTCATGGTGTATCATACACCGCCCAACATGACACCGACGGCAACGTGTCGATATATATTAAAAATTCGCTTTTGCTTTTCCGTTAAGATATATTACTTTTTCGTTTGATGACAGTCGTCACAAAAACGTCAACAATGATGCCGACATATATTTCTTCGTTTTTATTTAATTCAACATTATTAGCCGGAAGTAAAATATGTTTCAGGAAATTACCGAGAGATATTTCTTCGTTTTTTAAAATTAGTTATGTGCGAATACACTTTAAATAGGTTTATTTGAAATCTTTAATTTTCCACAATATAATTTACTTGCCATTTATCATTTGATGATTACGAGACAAATTCCTCTTGAGGATCGTGACAATTCATGCGCTGCGTGGAAACTTCTATTTCCAAAATGAATGAGACGATCGATGAAGAACGCAGACTTGAACAGGATGCAGCAAGAAAACGAATGAGACGGGCGAACGAGTCCATCGACGAACGTCAATGCAAACTTGCGGGGTCACCCGTGGGAATCCCACGGGTGACCCCGCTAGTCCATATTATATTCTCCGTAGGTGATCCGGGCGTCTGTCCGGGGGTGTGGCTTCCTCCGTTGACAGAGTAGCTCCACCAATTCTGGGAGAGGCTTCAAAAACAAATATCCGCCATTTTATTAACTCGCATAGCTTTGAGGCCTGTTTAGTTAGGCCCGTGGGTGTCTTATTTCAACTCTAATTCGATATATAATTTCATTTTTCACAGTCGCTAACATGGTTTTAGACTCAGTTGAAAAAACCGGGAATAAAATCCGATGAAAGTTTCCGTTTATACTTATAGAACCAAATGCATTTTCAAAGGCCGATAACATAAGCCTTTATCTCGACTGTAATTCACGATCTGATTTCATTTTTATCGATGGTTTTAATCTCGGTTTCAGCAATAATTGAGAAAATTCACGCACATAATTGCTGAGATATATTAATTACAACAATTACAACATTTTGATTACAACAACCCACTCACCAGGCAATGTCTGTTTCGTTCGAAGCGATTATACACCGCCCAAAGAAGATTTTTTTTCGAGGAAATAAAATCGTGAAATCTTTAATAATTTTTTTTTTTGGTTTTCACACGAGTTTTCAAGGCTGAATCAATCGTGTACACATCCAGGATTAATAAAGAAACTCCATTTCACGTTTTTTCATCGTGTTTTTTTGTCAGGTTCTTGGTGCGAGTTGCTCTCGACGTCAGAATATGCTCCATATAATATGCATTGTGTGCATCTGAGCTGTCTTTAGCTCAAGGTTCCATAATGACTAATGTGGGGCATGTGGGTGGTCATTCCTGCTTCTTTATGTCAGCGCTGTCTCA